>NC_140168.1:207948780-207986280 GCF_963971535.1 Notolepis coatsorum | reverse complement strand
GGACACAAGACACAAGACACAGGACACTGGACACAAGACACAAGACACAGGACACTGGACACAAGACACAAGACACAAGACACAGGACACAAGACACAAGACACAGGACACAGGACACAAGACACATGACACAAGACACAGGACACAAGACACAAGACACAGGACACAGGACACAAGACACAAGACACAGGACACAAGACACAGGACACAAGACACAGGACACAATACACAAGACACAGGACACAAGACACAGGGCACAGGACACAAGACACAGGACACAAGACACAGGACACAAGACACAGGCCACAAGACACAGGACACAAGACACAGGACACAAGGCACACTGGACACAATACACAGGACACAAGACACACTGGACACAATACACACAGGACACAGGACACAAGACACACTGGACACAAGACACAAGACACAATACACAGGACACAAGATACACTGGACACATGACACAAGACACAGGACACAGGACACAAGACACAGGACACAAGACACTGGACACAGGACACAAGACACAAGATACAAGACACAGGACACAAGACACAAGACACTGGACACAAGACACAGGACACAAGACACAGGACACAGGACACAAGACACAGGACACTGGACACAGGACACAAGACACAGGACACAGGACACAAGACACAGGACACAAGACACAGGACACAGGATACTGGATACAAGACACAGGACACAATACACAAGACACTGGACACAAGACACAAGACACAGGACACTGAACACAAGACACAGGACACAAGACACATGACACAGGACACTGGACACAAGACACAGGACACAAGACACAGGACACAGGATACTGGACACAAGATATAGGACACAGGACACTGGACACAAGACACTGGACACTGGACACTGGACACAGGACACTGGACACACTGCAGTTTAGATGTTTCTTGGCAACACGAGGGACAGGGTGAACAATATGCCGGGAGACGGTTTGGTCTCGGAGCATGTGCCCTGGCCAGTGGTGGCTGGCCACTAGGGGCGCTCGGGCGCCGCCCCCCCTGGTTAACCCTGGTTAAAAGAGAGGAGAATAAGAAATAATTTTTTTGTTTTTTTGTAATTTTTTTGTTTTTTTGTTTTATAGCCCTATAAATAATATAAACATGTTTAAAATGAATAATATTTACTCATTTTAAGTATGTTTGTGTTTCCAATGCACAATATAACGTTAATATATCAAATAAAAATAATCGTTTTCCTGAACAGGAAGTGACTCACTGTCTGATAGAGAATACGTTCCGTTACCGTAGCCGCATTCTCCTCGCCGTATTTCTCTCGGGCTAGACGCAATAGCGCTCTGAGTGAGCGTGCACGGCGTGCACTGTTTCATCGCTGTATCCGTCGCAGCCAATCAGTGCGTAACGTGCTGTGCGTTGAAATATGATGTATTATGATGGAACACAGGCGCGTTTTGAAGCGGTCTAAGCAGCAGCGTCTATAATTTCCGTAGCCGCATTTCGCTCTCTGATTGGCCGACGCCAGATTTTCCGTAGCCGCATTTTGCGGAGACGCTCTCTCTGATTGGCCAACGCCAGTTTCTGTTGTAGCTGACTTGTGTTGTTGTGATGCAGCTATTTGTCTTAGAGCGTGACGGCAAGTTATTTCGACGGTTAAGCTTAGGCACTCTTTCAAAGTTGGTTAAGGTTAGAGTTTGTCTTAGAGCATGGCGATAGGAACGCCAGGTAGTATAGCTATATATGGATGCAGTGTGGACATGCATGGACAATGGACATCAACACAGTCTGAACAGTGGAGTGGATATACTTTATCAATGCTAACAAGCTAATAGCTGGATGCAGTCTCGACCACGTAAACAGTGAGTTAATTCGGTCTCTTTCTCTCGCTCTCTCTCTCGCTCTCTCTCTCTCTCTCTCTCTCTCTCTCTCTCTCTCTCTCTCTCTCTCGCTCTTTCTCTCTCTCTCTCTCTCTCTATCTCTCTCTCTCTCTCTCTCTCTCTCTCTCTCTCTCTCTCTCTCTCTCTCTCTCTAGCCTTGGCTCGTTTAACAATATGCAAAATATGTGTAGAGCCCTGTACTCATACTGAAGTTATTCTTGGTATATAATACTACACATACACTAGGTCTGATTGTGTAACGAATCGATTCCACGTCGCGCTGTGTGTGAGAGAGAGAAAGAGAGAGAAGGAGAGATAGAGGGGGATACTAATTAATTCCCCCCCCCCCCCCCCCCCTCCCCCGTGAAGAATTCACGAGCCGCTACTGGCCCTGGATAGCATGGAGCTCAGCCACCCCCTGCAGCGCCAACCCCCAGGGTACTGGGGTGACTGCGGGAAGGAGACCTCAGCCACGCCTGCAGTGCCGACCCCCAGGGCGGCTGAGACCCGAGCGGTAGGGAAGGTCCGCCTGCTGGACTTGGAGAAGAGAACGAAAAAGAGTGGGAGTCTCTCTGGCCCAGAGGGAAGCGAAAACTGCGGAAACTATAAAAGAAGATATGGTCATCACGTCACCGTGTAGGTGTAGTGCGTGAACGCACATTGGTGCCAAGTGTGGAAACTTTCATTTGGGCCGACATTGAGTTGAATGGGATCAGCCATCTCCTCGTTTATGTAATTTAAACACGTTATTACCTCGGATGTCAGAATCATCAGTAATGTGTTGCCTTGTTAACCAGCTAACGTTTGATATATCTGTTGATATATATTTCCTCAGATAGCTGGTATATTTAGAATTTTAATACAGGCTTCAATAGAACTGGCACCAAAGTCCGGCACAAAGCAGAGCCTAAAACGCTGGCATTCTGACGTGATGACCCTTCCTTCTTTTATAGTTTCCTTGGCGAAAACCACATATCCCCAGGCCAATTTGGGATGGACTGGAATAATTTTCCCCTGACCTCTTCTAATGAAGACGGTTAAGAGAACTCCTGGGAAATGAGGCCCCCAGCCTCGCTGTGGGGGGAACCTGGGGGGTGGCAGGGGGGGGGGGGGTTAGGATGAGAGAAAGATAACCTTCAAATGATCTGTATGGAGGCATAATAAGGATAGACACTATTGCTGTCACTTGTCCCTCAGAATACCATTCCACTATCAATAGGCTGAAATGAGAAAAATTCTAATGGAATTTGAATATTAATGGTTACGAACTGGCTCAAGCTCGCAACAAGAAAGGGGAGAGAGACACAGGCACAATTTAAGAAAGAACAAAGAATTTATTATAACTAAACTAAATGAGCAGCCAATATGCCAATATATATGAGTATCAGTGTGTGGATGAGTGTATGTGCAGCCTGAATGTTGTAGGTGTAAAAGAGTTTGTGCAAAGAGCAGAGGCAGCCTCTCTCTATTAATTAGGCTGAGGAGCAAGCAACCACAATGTGGGGGAGGGTCGTCACGATTGTTAAAATCTTCATATTGTTACCATATCAAAGCAGGCATAAAAAACATGTGCATAGTGTGTATTTGCTATTATGGGTAGTACCACTAGGATGCTATCATTAGGACTTGGGCTGTGCTTTCTAACTACCATTTATTGGGTTGTATACTGCAGGATCAAAATCACAAAAAGGGACAAGAACCAGTGATCACCTCATATCAATATAAATGTGTTACTGTTTACTGATCTATTTACATTCAACAGGCTGTCGAGTAGTCAAATTCACATATATTCTTTGAATTGGAATATTGAAATAATTTCTAACAGTCCTAATAGAGACAGTACCTACCTGTATGATAGCATGTACAATAATGCGGTATTTACAGTATATATATATATATATATATATATATATATATATATATATATATATATATATATATATATATATATATATATATATATATATATATATATATATATATTCTTACCGTATATCTATCTATACACATCTGTCATCTGCACATAATTATTTTACATATATACATCTGTTGTATATACTATATCTATATCTGTACATATCCCTTACCTACTCTTACTAGTTATGCTGCTGGCCAGTATGACTTACTACCATAGTGTCTTTATACCTGTATCACTGTACATATTGATACTACAACTCTGTACATACATCTTATTAACAGTATTACTCAGTAGTACTAATTTATATATTTCATACCTAATTTAATCACCTGCACATTGTATATTACTATTGCACTTTACTGTTACATTTGCACTCCGGTTGGACACCAAACTTATTTTCATTGTACTGTATTTGTACTAAGTGTTCTAGATTCAGCCTCCTGTGCTAAAGGTTCTAGATTCAGCCCTGTGCTAAATGTTCTAGATTCAGCCTCCTGTGCTAAAGGTTCTAGATTCAGCCTCCTGTGCTAAATGTTCTAGGTTCAGCCTCCTGTGATAAAGGTTCTAGATTCAGCCTCCTGTGATAAAGGTTCTAGATTCAGCCCCGTGCTAAATGTTCTAGATTCAGCCTCCTGTGCTAAAGGTTCTAGATTCAGCCTCCTGTGATAAAGGTTCTAGATTCAGCCTCCTGTGATAAAGGTTCTAGATTCAGCCTCCTGTGATAAAGGTTCTAGATTCAGCCATGTGCTAAATGTTCTAGATTCAGCCTCCTGTGCTAAATGTTCTAGATTCAGCCTCCTGTGATAAAGGTTCTAGATTCAGCCCCGTGCTAAATGTTCTAGATTCAGCCTCCTGTGATAAAGGTTCTAGATTCAGCCCTGTGCTAAATGTTCTAGATTCAGCCTCCTGTGCTAAATGTTCTAGATTCAGCCTCCTGTGATAAAGGTTCTAGATTCAGCCCCGTGCTAAATGTTCTAGATTCAGCCTCCCGTGATAAAGGTTCTAGATTCAGCCCCGTGCTAAATGTTCTAGATTCAGCCTCCCGTGCTAAAGGTTCTAGATTCAGCCTCCTGTGCTTAAGACTTTGAATGCCAGCCACGACATAACACGTATTAGCAGCCCGCCCCCTGAATGCCCAGCACGATAATTAGCGTGAATTTTTTTTATTAGCAATCTGAATTCATATTTCATCAACCGAGTCTACCGTTGGGAAACCAGCCCCACCAGGCGCTCAGATGTGAAAAAAGCGCCCCCTATCGTCTCCCAGATGGTAATGCACCCTTTTGGAATGGACTCAATGAAAATGGATGAGAGAAAACAACTCCGGAATCCACATTTTACTTCTCACGCATGTACCCCGAGCCGCTCAGAGTCATTGTGGACCATCAGAACAGCGTGTAATATGTCTTTACAGTACGTAGCATTGGATCAATAAAAGGATTGATTTTTGGAATGGCGATCAGGAATTGGAATAATCTTTTTGGATACCATCTCCAATGGTCTCAGGTAAGGAATCTATTTGAACAGTCTTAGGATAATCAGACCTGTTTTCACGGAGATATAAGCTTTCCCCCTATGTGTGATATGGCTGTTTGGTTGTGCGAGCGATCAGGAACTAAGACAATCGATTTTCAGCTTGCGGCACCAGCGTGCATACGTACACATATACTATCGATAATCTAGCGTTTATTTGAAAACGATTCATAAATAGACCGAAAAATGACAACGTTCTAATCTAGAATATTCCAGTACAGGGCGTTTATCACGGAATCTTTTTATTTTCCGTGAAAACGAGGGCTTTTCAAAATGCTATAAAACGGAAATGAACCATTAAAAAAACAATCCGCTTCGACAATGTTGACTGGAAAATGAGTCATTGATAAGCGACGGGCAGATTAGACACATAATTTAAAACATAGATTAGGCGATATTAACGCTAACATTGAAGTGGTTGATGGGCATTCAAGGGGGTAAAAAGGAAAACACGGCGGCTCTGAAAGTGTTAAGGTTACATTACGTAACTCAATCAAGTTAAATTGTATTCCGGTGCGAGAGCTTGACAAGCGTGAATCATGATGTATGAAGGGAGGCGCAGCGCGCCTTAAAGCTGCAGTAGGCTACTTCAGAGGAATCAGCAAGAGTGAATTGAAACAGACGAGCTCTGCATCACACAACAGAGGTTTTCCTCAGACTTCCAGAGGCACCAGCAGTTTTAAGTTGAATAAAATGATAATAAGCAAGCCAGAGGCAGCCGGCGATGCGATTTTTTATTTGTTTGTCATGACAAACCAATTACATAATCCTACATATGTGTAAAGGCACAACATATTCCAGTTAACGGTATATTTTTTTAATGATTCGTTACGGCGTAGTCAATACTTCCATGTGTATAAATGGAGGAAGGCAGTGACCTCTGCCGCTCTGGTGCTGCAACACAACACACAGCAGGGCGGCAGCGGTGGAGAAGGGGGCGTGCTAGCGCGGGTCACGTGGGGGTCGCGGCCAATCAGAGGAACCCGGAAACCGAGCTCCGTTGCGGAAAGTATAGACGCGTCCGGGGTCTGACAGCACTACAGTTACATTTTCAAATCATAATATCATAACGCAGAAGCTGAGAGACTCACTTTGTTTTGCTGCCGGACCGGTAGACCATCGCTGTACGAATTGGAAGCAAGTGTCATTCTAATCCTTCCAGAATTGCCCAAAATATAACACTATTAGGGCTGGGTATCACCACTGATTTCCCAAAACTATTAGATTCCGATTCACAAGGTCCTGCATCGATTCGATATCCGATTTAAATTCGATTCCGATTCACAAGGTCCCGAATCGATTCGATTTCCCATTAAATTCGATTCAATGCTATAAAATGTAAATGGTTCAAGGAACCCTCTAACATGTTGCATTGTTAAAAATATCAATGTTTACCTTAAGAATTTACTCGCAAGCAGTTGAATGTACTATTTATTGGAACATTGGATTTTGCATATGTCACGTCTGGGTGATGTCTCAGTAAGTTGCATTGTTTTGGTAAAGCCGGAGCCCGTCGGTGAGTGAATGTGTGAGTGGATGTGAGAGTAACATGTGAGTAACAAATTGTAAAGCGCTTTGGATAAAAGCGCTATATAAAAAATCAGCCATTTAAGTGGTTTCGTAGATTTGAATCGGGAAATCGATTTTTTTTTTAACCCAGCCCTAAACACTATGTCCACGCGCACTTTTGTCTATGTAGGCTTTAGAGGGTTCACAACAATCCTGTTTATTCACCGCCAATATCAGGTTCCAGTGTGAACTGGTCACATGCTCTTCAACTGACCCACATGCGCAAATGCTTTTGCTTCGCACAGAAGTATCACCCCGAACTGACCACCTCCATCACAGCTTCCATGTTTGTATTCACCAAGTGACTCCTGTCAGTGCAGAATTATCCCTAAAATAATTATCCCCTTGCATGAATTCTGACGTGACTGTTCAGACTGAGGTCGCATTGTAAAATAAAATAAAAATTTTATTAAAAAAATTGGCCCACCTTTGCCTGCAGTGTGAACGTAGCCTAAAAGGGTCAGGCGCCACCACATCCCTCCTCTGACCATTTTACTGGCAGTTCAGAAACAGCCCAGAATCAGGACCACACTGTTGCTATTTCTGTCATATTTGGACAACTCACGGCAATCTAGCGATGCTCAGTAAATCACATTTGGACATTTGATTTATAGCTGGCTATCACTTCTCGATTGGAAGTGAACTCGGAATTAGCCTTTCCTGAATGCCTGATGTTTAATAAGCCACAGCTGGTGAAATATTTGCTATATTCCCACAAATAATACCTTATTCTCAGAGTCCGTGCTCTCATATGATTTGGAAAAGAAAAAATATGCCCTCAAGTATATGCTTGGACACAGATCTGTCCATATTCTATCCTCCCTTCCTCTCTCTCTCTCTCTCTCTCTCTCTCTCTCTCTCTCTCTCTCTCTCTGTCTTTCTCCTTGTCTCCTCCTCACTCCTTCTGACTGGTGATGACTGATATAGGAGGGAGTGTGTGTGTGTCTACCCCCGCTCTCCTCTCCTAACCTACGTTGTCTCCTCCTATCTACTTAAAGCCCTCCTCCTCCCAGCTCTCCTCTCCCTCAGCTCCTCTGGTCACAGGACGACTCCAACTTGTTATAAATCATCGCTGCCATGACACATTTTTTACAAGTTTTTTCCATGGGGGACAAATGCGAAAATTATCCTCCATGTTGATCGGGGGAGGGGGGAGCAGCGCCCAGGGCTGCGTGTCAATATTGACTATCAATTCATATTTCATCTCTTTGTTTTCTCCTTCTCCTTCTCCTGCTCTCTTCGGGACTTTCTCCTCTTTCCGTTGGTGGTCGCTGACTCTGCACGCCGGGTTACGACGTGTGTGTTGTTTTTATGAAGATGCCGTGAGAGTTTTGTGTCTCTACTGACTGTTTTTATAAAGAACATCTAAAGTCAAAGTCTCTCTCTCTCTCTCTCTCTCTCTCTCTCTCTCTCTCTCTCTCTCTCTCTCTCTCTCTCTCTCTCTCTCTCTCTCTCCCTCCCTCTCTTTCTCTCTCTCTCCCTCCCTCTCTTTCTCTCCCTCTCTTCAGAAAAACGTGAGATGCATGCTTTCCCCCCCGGCTCCTCAACTGTAGTAGATCTGTGCTTTTTAAAAAGTACATACAGTAGATCCGATTTTTTATAGTTAATGTGAGAATCAAAGAAAAACGGATGCTTTGGTTTGAATAAAAAAAATAACAAATACTTTTAACCGTCGTTTAACCGTCTGTAGTGTGGTAGTGAAAGGTTAACCTCCTGTAGTGTGGTAGTGAAATGGTTAACCTTCTGTAGTGTGGTAGTGAAAGGTTAACGGTCTGTAGTGTCAGGCACGTGCACACATAGAGCCCAAGGGGTGCTTGAGCACCTGCCCTTTTTTTTATTTATTTTAATTTTTTTTTATTTTTTGGCGTTTTATCGCTTTATTTCTACTGGGCAGTCCAGTAGAGAGAGACAGAGGAGGAATGGGAGACAGAGTGGGGGGAAGACATTCGGCAAATAACGACGGGTTCGGGAATCGAACCCGGGTCGGCCGTGTCGCGGCTGAGCGCGCTATGTGGTTCGCCACTGGGGAGCCCCAGCACCTGCCCTTTTGAGCCTCATAAAAAAGTGCCCATTTAATTTTTTTTACCATTACACATATAGACTGCCCTTCCAACTGAAATATTTCAGGATAGAATCAAAATATTAGATAAAGAGAGAGAGATGCCCCATATTCCATTGCAGTTTGCACGGCCTCCTCAGCGTGTCTCTCCACGGACCTATATATTTTATGCATAGCGTGGGTGGTGATGATGATGATGATAGAAACTGCTGTGGCGCATACAGTTGAATGCTGGTATTATACTCACTGAGGGACACGAAGAAGTCAAGTCCGATGGGATTTGGGAATCTCAAATACAAATCGGGATTGGAATAAAAAATGCATTTATATTAAACAATACAGAATATACAGCACTTCTTGGGGTCTGTAGGCAGGGGAGGAAACTAACCTTTTGGCTTACCAGCCAACTGGCGGGTAGATGATTTTTTTACCAGCCAAACTGATTTTTTTACCAGCCAAAAATAAATCGCTAATTGTGATAATTACTTCTTTGTATGTCTTCGTCTAAATAGATTTTCAATCATAGTAATAATCACACCGTGTCTCTTTAAAATATTTATTAGCATAAAACATTAATAAGTGTCTCTACTCTCCACAATATTAGGATATACATATTAACATGAAAGAGGGAACTATTCTGGACTGGGTTGGGCTGAACTGGGCAGTGAAATATGCTGGGCTGGACTGGGTTGGGCTGGTCTAGGTTGGACTGGTCTAGGTTGGACTGGGTTGGGCTGGTCCAGGTTGGACTGGGCTGGGCTGGACTGGGCTGGGCAGTGAAAGAACCAAGCATTTCACTGTAATGTGCTAAATAAAACAACTTGAACTTGACTTGTTACATTTGCACTCTGGTTGGATGCCAAACGTATTCTGGTTGTGCTGTATGATGACAATACATTGGAATCGAATCTCATGTCAACGCTAGGGGTTCAGCAGGTGTATTCTGAATGACAAGTATGACAACATCACCGTTGTGAAGGGCATATGGGCGAGTGGTGATATGGGGGGAAACCCGGTAATAATAAAATGTCACTCGGCTGCATTTAAGCAAAGCCGCTCAGTATAGTCCACTATGTTGAATGCGCGTTATGGTAGCTTGTTACATGCTAGGTAGCTAGCCGGCTAATGCTGGTTAGCCTCACGCCCACTTGTCATTCTCATCCGACTTGAAGGAGACGCGTCGCATGCTGTTGTTCGCCCCATGTCAGATCGCACTGATATATCCGAAAGCGACGACTCTACATGCAATTATTTTCATCCACGATGTGTTTTTGTCTAAGTTTGTCTACGTTGTCAAGCCGGTGACAGGAGTCTGTAGGTCCGCGCGCAGTGGTCTATCCACTTCCCCTAGATGCGCGACATCTTCTAGAAAATGAGTGTTCATTGGAGGAGCTTAGAGCGCATCTGTACAACGATGATGTTCATTGGTTATGGTCGGATTATTATGAGGCGCAAATGGGAGGAATCATAAGGGGGGAGTCAGAGTTAGGCTTGTGCCAGTGAGCGAATCAGCAGATTGCAGAATGATTTTTTTGTTTTGTTTTGTTTACTAGTACTCGCCAGACTGGCGAGTGCTCTTCATGAATCACTCGCCAAACATAAAAAATACTCGCATTTGGCGAGTAAAGTGGCTTAATTTCCTCCCCTGTCTGTAGGGTAAGCACTTATTCCCTCCCCCCTGAACATTTATGGAGATGTATGGGCCTTTTAACCCTTTAATCGCCAATGACGCCGTAACTCGTCATTCCCCGCCATGCTTAATCTGCCAATGACGCCGTATCACGTCATTGAGATCAATATTTCAAAAATCTGTGATGGCAATCATATTTCTCCCGCGGAAACTTGAGATCTACTGTTGATCCCCTCTCAACTCTCCAACGGTTCAAGAGCGCCATCTGGTGGCCGATCGGCGGATCGCCCAAACAGCAAACCGGAAAAAAGGAAACTGGTGCTCATCCAAATTCGGTCCGACCACTCGCTATAGCTCCCGGGACTCGAGCTCGACACAATGGATATCGATCCGTTACCAATAACTCGATAAACAACATGATTTGGACGTATATACTACTATACAACCTGGAGATGGATCGCATATTTCAACATCCCATAATAGCAATCTTTTTGCTCCACGCTCATCGCCCAATGGCCCGAGGAGACTGGGGTAAGTTTCAGCGTTTATTTTTACCGTGTTCGATACAAACTGATCTGATGATCATATCACCCACACTACATGAATCATCTAACGTTGGCCACGGAATTATAAACGACCCCCCCCCCATCCGGTCAACATCAGATGATAAGTAGTAACTTCTAGAAGCATGTCCATTTCAAATTTTTTATCTGCCGCCGATCGCTATCAAACTGTATTTGATCATCAATATAATGCATTTAGGGCTATAAATCACGTTCTGCAGAATGCTGCAGAAAACGATAAAAACATATTTATACTTTAGACCGTATTTTAGTATGAATATGTGAATGAAAAAGTAGAACGTTGTTACATCCTAAACGATAGATAATTGACGTTGAAAGGGCCATAGTAATGTCAATTTAGCAATACAATTTAAAAAGTTATAGCCCTGCAAAGAAGGGGAACTTCTCCATAGACAAATAGAGCTGGCAGAGGATGGTATAAGGATGTACATAAGCGTGGCAGAGAAAGGGTTAAGTCAGTGATAAAAGTGACTTTCAAGGATAAGTGAGCTGCTGCACTGATTATTATAGTTCAATATTCAATATTTGATCACCAAAACCCCCCAAAAAGCATAAAAAGGGGGCCCCCCACTGGAAAAAGGCCCTTAAAAATCGGGTGCCCTTTTCAGCATTTGAGCACCTGCCCCTCTAAAGTCCTGTGCACGTCCCTGTGTAGTGTGGTAGTGAAAAGGTTAAGCATTCATCTTGCAGTTGACATCCAGTGCCTGGGGGAGGCATTAGTCCAGACAGCCGAACATTTAGAGGGCAGACTTGAGCAGAAGATATTTATTTATTTATTTATTGCAGCAAGATTACATTCAAATCTACAATAATTAAAAAACTACAATAAAGATTCACATAAGTAGAGACAAAAAGAAAAAGAAGAACCCACTGAGAACCCCCCCCCCCTATTCCCCCCACCACTATCTTATCTCAATTTACAGTGGATTTCAACTGTACTGCCAGATTATTCCATATTGTAATGGTTGCCTCTGCTCCGTGTACGTGAGCTGTCGAAAGCTCCAAATACACAATATCCAAACACAAGTGACTGTGGGTGTTTCCAGCGCAGAGGTACCAGCTTCTTCACTGCTGCTGTCAGCCCAGCGAGGAGAGTTACTGTTTCCAGAGCAGAGATTGATTGATTGAACATTTTATTAACAGATTGCAGAATGGGTACAATACAGTACGGCTCAATACACACAATTGTTTACTCATTGTGCGCCAAACACGTAATAGTACGTGTCGTTCACCGCCAACGCTTGAGCGCCAAACACGCAATAATACGTTTGTAGATCCTTTGATATTTTTCCTTTGATCCCCGTTCTAAACGATCATCCGGATCACTCTAGCCGTCCTTGGCTCATTTGCCTACGTTGGGATTGCAATGCCTATGGAATCTCACCAGGTGGCAGTATCGCCTACCTTTTGAACTCTGATAGAAAGGAATCAGGAGAGACAATGAATGAACTGGACTATCAAGACATTGATATAGACATTGAGATAGACTATGAGGGGGAGGGGCTCTTGCAAAGCAATCGCTAGCAGATCTGCTTGCCTCAAAACCTATAGTGTCCCGTAAACATTTGTAATTACATATAAACGAGTAATCGCGATCGCCGATGGGATCATTGGAATTATTGTTTTTGGAGTACCTTCTGGCTAAGGTAAGGACCCCCTATGTCTATTTTAGCGAACCTGAAACATGTTTCTGTAACTATTACCGGACATAAACCAAGCATTTTCTAACGATCGGAATTTCGTTTTCCGGGTAAGACTACCCCCCCCCCCCCCCCCCTTGATAATTTTGTGAAGGCACATGTGTACATGGTATTTACCTTTTGATTTGGGAGTATTTGGGGTTTCAGGGGATCAACCAGAACGGTTTGGGCTTATTGCACGTTTTATCTCGCAATCTATGGAAAAAGACTGGATTATTTCAGAAATGGGCGATGTTTAGCGTGTAATAAACTACAAACTACAGTGTGTAGAAACAAATGATTTTTTACATGTTGGACGAGAAATAGTGTCTGTCAAATGAGCCATACTATTGTCTCCATAGCTATAATATAGAATATACAATAGACAGTGAAAGATGGGGAAAGCTTGTGGCGCTTAATGAGTTAAGGGGATGCTGACCAGAGAAAGACTTTTGTCTTGTTTACATCAGGGTCCACCAAGAGCTACCAGCTTCTTCTGCTGCTGTCAGCCCAGCGACAAGAGTTAGGGCGGGATCCACAAAGAATGGATTGCACGGTGCTAATTGCACCCTTACTTACAATTCATTATGAATTGAAAATGGGGGACACTGATGTAAACAAGACAAAAGTCTTTCTCTGGTCTGCATCCCCTTAACAATTGTGTGTATTGAGCCGTACTGTATTGTACCCATTCTGCAATCTGTTAATAAAATGTTCAATCAATCAATTACCTGCATGTAAATCAATCACTTTCGTCTTGTTTACATCAGGGTCCCCCATTTTCAATTCATAATGAATTGTAAGTAAGGGTGCAATTAGCACCGTGCAATCCATTATTTGTGGATCCGACCCTTAGTGTTTCCATAAGTGACAACACCAAATGATAAAAGTCATTCAGAATCAACACATTGGGCAAGAGAGGGACATTAATCTATAACAATTCTGAGAGCTTTGCAGCAAGCTACACAGAAAGCAGCCACTGGGGGGGACTCTTGCAGAACATGTAGGTAAGCACCCGTCTCTCATAATTGTTACATAATGTACAATTATGGGCTCGAAATGAGCAGAAACTATTTCAGAATTTTCTGCCAAATACAACAGGCCTACATTTCCCAACGGCGTTGGACACAAAGGCCATGGGGCTCAGGTTGGTGCTTCAGATGCCAGTTGTTTTGGGCTGAAGCGACCCTCATAAATCGCCTTGACGTCGCGCAATTGGCAAACGGCTCCGAACGTCGTAGATTCCACAAAGTCGTCGTCCGTTTGACACACAGGCCCTGTGGTATCCCTCTGGGTTGATGAGCGTGAGCATTCCTGGACTTGCTTGCTTTTGACCAAATAATGTAACGGCGTTATAGCAATCAAATAACAAGCAGGCCTCTGCCAGACAAGTTATATGTGTCCAAAATAAATTCTATTTTAGGGAGAAAGGCATACGAGTGACCTGGCTAACTTTTTTTTAAACTAATTTTACGAATCCCAAAACCCTGTCGCAGAGGAGAAATGTTCACGGTGTGATTTAGGCATATTCTGTGTCATACAATCAGGGTCGCCCCTTATAAAAAATCAATATTTTCCCTCCACAGAAAATCAAATCAAACGTCTCGTACCGAG
The DNA here is from genome assembly GCF_963971535.1 of Notolepis coatsorum. NCBI lineage: Eukaryota > Metazoa > Chordata > Actinopteri > Aulopiformes > Paralepididae > Notolepis > Notolepis coatsorum. The sequence continues at coordinate 207,971,812 of NC_140168.1, read as the reverse complement.
CGAGCCAGTTCATTTCTCCGAGGCTTGTTTTTTGGACGACACGGCCCCTGCGGTCGCTCTCTCCCAGCTGCACCCAGATCAGGCACGGTGCCCCTCTCCGCAATTGTACAGTGAGTCGAATGCGGTCGCGCCTTTAATTGCCCTCTGCCTCCGAGCGTGTGGGTGCGCGCGGGGGTTGAGACATGCACTCTGGCTGATTGTGAACGCATCCCGTATTCCTGATTCGAACACGAGCGCGGAAAACCGCCGCGGCTCTGAAAACGGTTGCGAGCCCTTATGGCAACGTGGTATTAATTCAAATGATGCTTCCCAGATGCACGTTCCGGACACTGTGTTTGGGGAAGCTGATACGTTAAGCAAGGAGAAAGTAGTCCAAAGCCTGCGATGCCAAAGAGATTTTAAAGGATTAGGCCATCAGTTCCCCCGCCCCCCACCAGCCCTACCACCTCCTACCACCTCCTCCCATCCTCCCCCCGCCCCCCCTTCGCCTCCCCCCACCTCTCTCCACCTCCCCCCGCCTCTCTCCGCCTCTCTCCGACTTAGTGAACCATTAAAACACGTGGGTTTCTGGGCGCTTTGGCGGGATCTCATCATGTCACATGACAGCACAATGATGAAGGCCGGATGGCTGAAAACGTTTTGTGCGCTATAACAACTTGAAAATAAAAACAACGATATTCCGAGTGCGGTCCCTACCTCCTTTTTTGCAACATGACATTTATTTTATTTTATTTTATTTTATTTTATTTTATTTTTTATGAACTACTCTGAATCCTATACTTAAGTATAAATACCTTTGATAATACAGTCTAAATATATGATGTTGTTGTGTTTCAATCCGTCATGCTCTGATCATGTTGAAGATGGTTGGTGGTAGTGAAAGGTTATCCTTCTGTAGTGTGGTAGTGAAAGGGTTAACATGGCATGAAGTGTGTGCTTCATTCTCATCCTGAAAGCGACTAGGAACTGCAGGGTTCAGATACATGTAGAGTAAAGAATAGGCTAACAATTTTTTATTGTTGTAGTCGAGTGAACGTAACAAGTAAACAGTTCCACTCTTGATTTGTTGATCGGGTTTGGGGTGATTGGGGAAATCTTTTTACAAAAAATGATTGAAATATGATGAGTTATCTGACATGCTTCTTTCTACGTGTCAAAACGTGGTTTGAGTTCTGGCATTTTACACATTCTTGGTATCAGATTTTAGTATTGGGGAAATTCTCAAATACCGATGCCCTATTTTTGTGAGGATGCGGTTTGGCGGAGCCCAATAGCAGAACACAGGAGAAGAGAGAATGGAGCGTTTTAGGGTGGTTTTAATGTTATTCCCCCAAGCAGACAGTTTACAGGCAAATACAGGAATGTACAGGTACGTGTTGTAATAGGTGAGAGCAGGAGCACTCCTAGTGCAGCACGGGACAACAGGTACAGGGATATACAATAGGTGAGAGCAGGTGCACTCCTAGTGCAGCACGGGGCGACAGGTACAGGGATATACAATAGGTGAGAGCAGGTGCACTCCTAGTGCAGCACGGGGCGACAGGTACAGGGATATACAATAGGTGAGAGCAGGAGCACTCCTTGTGCAGCACGGGGCGACAGGTACAGGGATATACAATAGGTGAGAGCAGGAGCACTCCTTGTGCAGCACGGGGCGACAGGTACAGGGATATACAATAGGTGAGAGCAGGTGCACTCCTTGTGCAGCACGGGACGACAGGTACAGGGATATACAATAGGTGAGAGCAGGAGCACTCCTTGTGCAGCACGGGACGTCCAGGTTGGAGGTGTACTGGAGCGGTGGTCCTAGGAAGCTAGTTTAACACTCCGACGAGGGTAGGACAGGATCTGCCGGTTGAAGTACCATCTTGTTGATGAGGGGATGAGTGACAGCCATGTTGATTGACGAGCTGGCAGCATGTGAATCAGGGGAATGGATGCTGCCCAATAATATAAGGGTGTGAGAGGATAAGGGGTGAGTGAGGCTTCCGCCGTGACTGTGGGGGAGGAGGAGGAGGAGTGAAGAAGGCTCTCGCCGTGATTATGACTATTTTAGCCTGGTATCAGACCGATATCCGACACCAGTGTTGGTTGGTATCAGTGCGTCTCCTCCTTTGACTTAAGGATGGATGAATGAATTTATTCAGACACACACACACACACTATACAATACAATAAATATCATCATCATGGTATCATCATCATCATCATCATCATCATCATCATCATCATCATCATCATCATCGGAATTGTGTAGTGTGCCAGGTCTCCCAAGAAGCTATTAAAAGCTTTTGGAGGGAGCCTGATCACAAACAGAGGCAAACGAAACATATAACATGGATAGGCTTACATACCTACCTACATTATACAACATAGATACAGTAGTCGGCATTGCCTCCGGCTTGGGCTGGTCGTCATACTAACTCAATTGGCAGCGTCAGCGGGTGGAAGTCGATGGGTGGTAATCTGGACGTTGTGGACAGCGACTCCTACAGGTCGGTTGGGGGCGCCTGCACAGCAGAGACAGGAAATGGCGAGGGTAGTGTGAGCCTCCCACACGTTACACCTCGCCAATGAGAGTCCGCGCTGGCAGGTGAAAAGATGTGACAGGCTGCCTCCTCGTGTATCGGAGGGGACACGTGATGCAAGGCTTCTATCCTCCCTACAACCGGACAGTGGGGGGCATATGCGAGCAACGTTCAAGACAGGGGAGGGGAGAATTGGCACAGCGGGTAAATTGGGATAAAGGAAAAATAGAAAAAGAGGAGAATTGTTTTTTAAAAATACAAATAAAAGTGGATAAAAAAAAACATAGATACAGTAGTACTATGCTGAAGAAATACACACTTTCCTTTCTCTGTACATTGTAAATGGTTGGCGTTGCAGTGACTGTTGACTGGAGTTCACTGTTTAGCCTCCTTTGAGTTGACCACTTTATCACCGGCTGGGAGAAGCACGCCTCCCCGTCACCGAGCGCCTCCAGAAGGGCTCCATTGTTATATTTCTATCTAGGAAATCTGTTTGGGGTCAAACATCCGTCACGTTCTGGGATCGCACGTCCTCCTCCCGAGGCGTGCGTGCGTCCCGGACCGTCGCTCCCCAGGCCTGCAGTGATTTACTGAACACCAGAACCCAGAACACAATGAAAGGTGAGCGTCTAGATTTATGGGCCGTAGAAACGCGATGAAGGTGCTGCGATGAAAACATGGTGTGGATCAGGGACGTGCACAGGACTTTAGAGGGGCAGATGCTCAAAGGCTGAAAAGGGCACTATACCTGTGTGTGTTATAGCCAAGCGCGCAAGCCCGATTTTTGGTGGCCCTTTTTGGGGGGTTTTGGTGATCAAATGTTGAATATTGACCTATAATAATCAGTGCAGGAGCTCACTTATCCCTGAAAGACACTTTTATCACTGACTTAAAAGGCCCATGCATCTCCATAAATGTTCAGGGGGGAGGAAATAAGTGCTTACCCTACAGACCGCAAGAAGTGCTGTATATTCTGTTGTGGCGATAAGAAAGTAGCGAGCCAGAGACGTGGTTCGAGTTGAGGTACTTTACTTCTCACTCACATAGCATTTACCAATAACAACAAAGTTAACCCGGAACCGGAAGTGGTATTTAACCTGTCCCCTAAACAGTACAACCCACACTCTTAAAGGCACAAGCCCACCTTGGTGAATGTCTCTTAATATAGGTCACCACACAGGCCCCCCCAGAATTCACCAATACAAAAACTGCAACTAATTAATAGCCAGTGAACAGTCCATCAGTGAACAGATCACAGCATGAAATAGTCAACGTGGAGGGGGACGGATCAAGCGGCCGAACCGACTGCGCTTAACCAGAGGGGGATTAAGGGAGATAAGTGGAACCAGCGGCCGGGCCACGGAAGGGGCCAAGGCCGGAACAGAGGATAGGGCAGGGGTCTGAGCCGAAACCGGGGGGCGCCCCCGCCGCGGGGGTAGGGCCAACTTAACTGGTTCGTCCTTGTCCAAGTGAGCAGGCTTAAGACGGTCTATAGTGACCCGCTCTGGCCTGCCTCCCATGTCCACAACAAAGTTTTTAGTGCCTGCCTCCAAGACACGGAAAGGCCCGTCATAAGGGGGCTGCAGCGGGGTCCGATGGCTGTCGTGGCGGATGAAAACATATTTGGCCAATGGCAGGTCCCTGGGGACGTAGGACTGGGGAAGGCAGTGGCGGGATGTTGGAATGGGAATAAGGGCATCGGCAACACCCCGGGACGCTGTTCGATGGGAGGCGACGGACCAGGATGCTGTGGCCCCCGGAAGAAACTCCCCAGGGACCCGCAGCGGCTGGCCGTACACCAGCTCGGCGGACGAGGCCTGGAGGTCCTCTTTGGGGGCAGAACGAAGACCAAGCAAGACCCACGGGAGGCGGTCAACCCAGGCGCCATCCGTAAGGGCAGCCCGAAGAGCGGCCTTCATGTCCCTATGGAACCGCTCGCAAAGTCCGTTGCCCTGCGGGTTGTACGCCGTAGTGCGGTGGATCTTCACCCCCAGGTGCTCCGCAACTGCAGTCCAGAGCTCCGAAGTGAACTGGGGGCCCCTGTCGCTTGTGATGTCCCCCGGTGTGCCAAAACGGGCCACCCAGCAGCCGATGAACGCCCGGGCCACCTCCGCTGCCGTAGTGGAGGACAGTGGAACAGCCTCCGGCCACCTGGTGGTCCTGTCCACCATGGTGAGGAGGTGAGTATATCCATGGGAGGGGGGCAGGGGGCCCACCAGGTCCACATTCACATGGTCGAACCGCCTCTCCGGCACTATAAACGGTGCCAAAGGGGCTTTGGTGTGGCGGTGCACCTTGGCACGCTGGCACGCCACACATGAGCTAGCCCAGGTCCTAACATCCTTCCGGAGGCCAGGCCACACAAACTTGACCCCCACCAGCTTAGTCGAGGCCTTCACACCTGGGTGGGAAAGGCTGTGGATCATGTTAAAAACCCGGCGCCGCCAGGCCGTAGGCACCATAGGGCGCGGTTGGCCAGTGGAGACGTCGCAGAGGAGAGTGGCGTTAGCTGTGTCGAACACCACATCCTCCAGCTGCAGTGCGGTAGGACCCGTCCGATAGGCCTGAATGTCCGAGTCCGTGGCTTGGTCTGCCGCCATGGCGGCATAATCGAGTCCCAAGTGGACGGACCCGATGACCGCCCGAGAGAGGCAGTCGGCGACAAAGTTGTCCTTGCCCGCCACGTGCTGAATGTCCGTGGTTAACTCGGAGATCGCCGATAGCTGCCGCTGCTGACGTCCCGACCACGGCTCCGAGGTCTTGGCCATGGAGAACGTTAGCGGCTTGTGGTCCACAAAGGCAGTGAACTGGCGGCCTTCCAACAGGAATCTAAAGTGCCTGGTGGCGAGGAACAGACCCAGCAGTTCCCTGTCGAAAGTACTGTACTTACGCTCGTTGTCGCGGAGCTGTTTGCTAAAAAAGGCCAGTGGCTGCCAGGCACCGCCCACCCACTGCTCGCACACCGCCCCCACTGCATAGTCAGAGGCGTCTGTCGTGAGGGCGACCGGGGCAGTGGGAGAGGGGTGCGCCAGCAGAGCAGCGTTGGCTAGCGCGTTCTTGGCAGCCCCAAAAGCGCTGTCCATCTCCGAGGACCAATCTAACTCGTCCTTGGGCACTTTGCCCCGCAGGGCCTCATACAAGGGCCGCATGAGGTGGGCAGCATGGGGAAGGAACCGGTTGTAAAAGTTCACCATGCCCAGGAACTCCTGTAGAGCCCGTACGGTGCGGGGACGAGGAAAACTGGCCACGGCCTCCACCCTGGCGGGGAGTGGGGTGGCTCCCTGTGGAGCGACATGGTGTCCGAGGAAAGTGATGGAGGACTGCCCGAACTGGCACTTGGTTGGGTTCACGATGAGGCCGTGCTTACTGAGCCGCTCAAACAGCTGCTGGAGGTGTGTCATGTGCTCCTCTATGGACGTACTGGCTATAAGAATGTCATCCAAGTACACAAACAAAAATGGCATGTCCTGGAGCACAGAGTCCATCAGGCGCTGAAACGTCTGCGCCGCCCCCATGAGCCCGAAAGGCATTCTTAGGAATTCGAAAAGCCCAAAGGGTGTAATGACAGCTGTCTTTGGCACATCCCGTGGATGGACCGGCACCTGGTGGTAACCGCGCACCAGGTCCACCTTGGAGAAGATGACAGCCCCTGCCAGGTGGGTAGAGAAGTCCTGTATGTGCGGAACAGGGTACCGGTCGGGGGTTGTGGCGTTATTAAGGCGACGGAAATCGCCGCATGGGCGCCAACCTCCGCCAGCCTTTGTAACCATGTGTAATGGAGAAGCCCACGGGCTGTTCGAGCGGCGCACAATGCCAAGTCGCTCCATGGTGGAAAACTCCCCCCTGGCGATCGCCAGCTTGGCTGAGTCGAGGCGCCGGGCCCGGGCATAGACTGGGGGGCCCTCTGTGGTAATATGGTGTTCCACACCGTGTTTGGCCACTGCCGATGAGAACGTGGGTGTGGTGAGGTCAGGGAAACCGGCGAGCAGGCGTTCATACGGGTCCCCGGTGGCAAGTGTGTTCAACAGGCAGAGAGCTCCGCCCCCCCCAACCGCCCCAAGTGTGCAGGGGTAAGAGGAAAAAGAGAGGGCATCGATCAAGCGACAGTTTTTAACATCTACCAGTAAGCTGAAAGCACAGAGGAAGTCTGCTCCCAGGAGCGGCGTGGACACCGCAGCCATCACAAAACCCCAGCCGAAACGGCGCCCCCCAAAACACACCTCCACATACCTGGTGCCGTAGGTACGTATGGGCGTACCGTTCGCTGCGTCCATCTGGGGCCCGTGTCTGCCGTCCATGGTGTCCACGCCCTGTGCCGGCAGGATGCTGCGTTGCGCGCCCGAGTCCACCAGCAGCCGCCGGCCAGACAAGGAGTCGGTGATAAACAATAGCTTGCAGTCATGGCCGGCACCCACAGCCACTAATGAGCGCCGGCCCTGGCGTTTCCCTGCCCCTTGAAACTGCATGGCTTGCGACACTGCTTGGCCCTGTCCCCAAACCTGGCATGGTAATAACAGAGCCCATCATCGGGTTGGCGTCGGGCTGTCACCGCAGCAGCGGTGTCTGTATAGGCCTCCAGTGGTGGGGCAGAGGTGCCCTGGTGGGGCAGCAGCGCATGGACAAACTGCTGCTGCCTGTTGGCCAGGAAAACCCTGTCCGCTTCTGCAGCCAGGCCGCGATAGTCCTTGGTGGAGGAGAGGAGGGAACTCGCCAGTGCTGTGCGCACAGGCACTGGAAGCTGTCGCAAGAAAATGTGTGTAAATAGAAAAGAGGGATCAGCTGATCCCAGTACAGCCAGCATTTTTTCCATCAACTCCGACGGTTTGCCATCGCCGAGGCCGTTGAGGGACAGCAGGCGGTCCGCTTTCTCCAGTTCTGACAGTTCATATAGCTTCAGAAGGAATGTCTTTAGCGCATTGTACTTGTCAGCTGCCGGCGGATCCTCCAACAGCATCATCGCCCGTGCCGTCGTTGAAGCATCCAACGCCGCCACAACATGGAAGTACTTAGTTATATCCTGTGTTATTCCTCTCAGCTGGAATTGGGCTTCGATGTGTTGAAACCACGGCCGGGGATTATGCTGCCAAAAGTCGGGCAACTTGACGGTCGCAGCGTAAATGTTCGCTTGTAGCATGTTAGCGTCGTTAGCATTCGGCGCGGGAGCTTGCGGTTGCGCGACGCCGTTGTCTTGAGACATAACGCTAAATGCTGTTAACGTTACAAATGTTCTTCACAGGGTCACCAATGTGGCGATAAGAAAGTAGCGAGCCAGAGACGTGGTTCGAGTTGAGGTACTTTACTTCTCACTCACATAGCATTTACCAATAACAACAAAGTTAACCCGGAACCGGAAGTGGTATTTAACCTGTCCCCTAAACAGTACAACCCACACTCTTAAAGGCACAAGCCCACCTTGGTGAATGTCTCTTAATATAGGTCACCACACTGTATTGTTTAATATAAATGCATTTTTTATTCCAATCCCGATTTGTATTTGAGATTCCCAAATCCCATCGGACTTGACTTCTTCGTGTCCCTCAATGAGTGTAATACCAGCATTCAACTGTATGCGCCACAGCGGTTTCTATCATCATCATCACCACCCACGCTATGCATAAAATATATAGGTCCGCAGAGAGGCACGCTGAGGAGGCCGTGTAAACTGCAAGGGAATATGGGGCATCTCTCTCTCTTTACCTAATATTTTGATTCTATCCTGACATTTTTCAGATGGAAGGGCAGTCTATGCGCAACGGTAAGAACTGAAAGATTTTAAGGGCACTTTTTTTATGAGGGTCAAAAGGGCAGGTGCTCGAGCACCCCTTGGGCTCTATGTGTGCACGTGCCTGGTGTGGATGCTCTCGCCGAGGGCCAGACACCGACACCACCACTGACTACATACAACAGGGGGTAGGAGTTACATTGCACCCCCCCCCCCCCAAGAAGAAAAGCCCTGCATTCTCTTTGTATACACGAAGACAGTCTGTATTGTCAGATACAATTCAAATGAATCCATTGATCGTTGTGGAGCCAAGTGTGCGGTTGAGTGAATAAAAAATCAATCGATCATTGAATCATCATCTGCAATGTAAAGATCAATCGAGTCGAGTCACATGTTCACAGCTAAAACATATATGCTGTGTAAAATGGTTATTATAGAGTAGACAGTAGACAGTCAGGCAGATGCAGACAACAACAACAACAACAACACAAATTACAACGATAACAACTATAACAACAACAACAACAACAACAACAACAACGACAACAATGACAACAATTCCACAGTTAGGAGCCGAAACCCGTCCAATCTTTCACCATCGACTAAGGACACACTTCTTCAACCATTATCTGAAATGAAAAAAAGAAATAAAAAATGAAAATCTAACCCTAACTAACCTTACTGTCATGCACTTGTCCTAATATACTAACCTACACTGTAGCACTCAACACTTTGATGAACATTGTTACTCAGCTGATAGAGTTGTGCCCTTCCTGATGGCTTGTCGTACAGAACTTGTAAGTCGCTTTGGATAAAAGTGTCAGCTAAATGACTAAATGTAAATGTAAACAATGATGACTGACAACAACAATGACTGACAACAACAGCAACAATAACAACAACAACAACAACAACAACAACAGACATTAGACTAAACTGTGGCCACTTATCCACAGGGTACATCCCAGAACAACACATCAATATAGTGTGATTCCTGACGAGCGTTCACACTGAGGGAACAGCCACAGACTCTCAGGGACCTCACTGCCATAATAACAGAGAGGTGGTGATAAACACCACCCCTCCCCTCGTCCTCATCCTCCTCTCTCTCTCTCTCTCTCTCTCTCTCTCTCTCTCTCTCTCTCTCTCTCTCTCTCTCTCTCTCTCTCTATCTCTCTCTCTCTCTTTGTCTCGCTATCTCTCTCTATCTCTCTCTCTCTCTCTATCTCTCTCTCTCTCTCTCTCTCTCTCTCTCGCTCTCTGTCTCTGTCTCTCTCTCTATCTCTCTCTATCTCTCTCTCTCGTCCTAACAATTCAATTAAATTCAATTCAAATGGCTTTATTGGCATGACGTACTTCTACATGTTGCCAAAGCAAAATATTAAACATAAACATGGATTACAAACAGATATCAAAGTACATACAAAATATCATCATAAAATAAAACATCAAATATTACGGCATAAACATGTCAGGTGACTGTCACTCACTGTCCCTCAGTCTATGGCAGGCAGCAACATAGACTGCTGCTAGCTCACAGCTTGTTGAGTCCTCTCCTAGTAGGACTGGTCGTTTTTCTGTAGCTGGTAGTGCAAGAAAACCTTTTGTTATTAATTAAAAAAAAATTAAATGCATTTCTCTAATATATTTATATTTTTCGCATTTGGTGAGGAAGTGCAACTCAGTTTCAGGCTCACTGAGGGTGCAATGACAGCACAGCCTTTGCTCTGCAGGAAGCCAGGTTTTCCTGTGCCTCCCCTTTTCAATAGCAAGGCTATGCTCACTCAGTCTGTATTTTGTCAAGGTTCTTTTTAGTTGTTGATCAGTCACCATGCTCAAATAATCTGCTATGGTGTACTGTCGATTTAGAGCCAGATAGCACTGCATTTTGCTCTGTGCTTTTGTTTGTGTTTTCCAATAGGTGATGTAGTTTTGTTTTAGATGTCTAGTAATTTGATTTATTCTGATTGGTGATGTGTTCTGTTCCTGAGATGTGTTAACACCAGCACAGCCATGGAGAAAATGTCACTGATTCCCGCCGGGAACGGGTCCGACAGCTTATATGAGAAATATGAGAAAAATAAACAGTGTAAACTATATAATTACCTCTGAATATAAAAATATGAGGTTTACCACAATGAAATGTAGGTTTGAGTGACAAAAAAATATATATATATTTATTTTTTTAAATGAAAAAATGTAAATATTATAATTTTTATTTATTTTTTTTGGATCGAAGAGCCAAACATTGACGGGCAAAGAGCCACATGCGGCTTGCGAGCCACGGGTTGGCCACCCCTGCGCTAGATGCTCGCAAAGTGCTGTGACTTTCGTCTGTTCCAACGGCCCATTATGTGGAATAACGTTCTAATTACAAGTCATTTTGAAATTTCTGAAACCGTGCCAGATAAAACAGGTACTTTTAGGAAAAGTCATTGAGTAACAAAGCTGGAGCTCGACCGAGTGACGAGGATACATTTATTTAAAATGCCTAGGGGTCATTTGACCCTACTATCAATAACAGGGAGTTTGCATTTATAAATATATATGCTTTTAATATGGGAAGGGAGAGGATAGCCCTTTTTGGGTTGTTAAGGCAGGAGCTGTCGGATGTGAATCCTGACACGGTGTTAGTGATGGGGGGGACTGGAACTGTACCTTAGATCCTACCCTGGATAGAAGCGGGGGGGAACCTCATGTTGGGTCTGCAGCTGTGGAGGTTGAGCTAGTGGGGGGTGACAGTGGGGGGCTACGGGATAATCTGTCAGCTACGCAGGGACTTGGGGGATTTTCCTCCAGGACAGAGCAAGGGGTGCGCTTGTGAGGGCTAGGTTCACCATGCTGAGAGAGATGGATGCTCCTAGTTCTTTTTTCTTTGGCCTGGAAAGGAAAAAAATTGAGGAAAAACAAATGCACTGTCTGTCTGCGTCTACCCAATGGACACATCACATCTGTGATCGGGGAGATGCGGGCAGAGGCTGTGCGGTTTTATTCTGTGTTGTATGGTGCTGAACAATGTGACCCTGTGTCTACGGACACATTACTGAGGCATCTCCCTCGTCTCTCTCAGGAACAGAGGACTGAACTGGACACTCTTTTAACGTTTGGGGAGCTGTCGAAGGCAGTCTCCCAGATGACTCCTGGTCGTGCCCCAGGGGTAGATGGGCTGCCTGTGGACTTTTATAAAGGATTCTGGGACACTATTGGACAGGATCTTTTTCGTGTCTTGCGCGAATGCATCGAGGTGGGGGAGCTGCCATTGAGCTGCCAACGGGCAGTTCTGGCTCTACTGCCAAAGAAGGGGGACCTCAGTGAGCTCGGGAACTGGAGACCTGGGCCCCGTTCCTTGTACCTGGATAACTGAGTTAGCCGGATAACTTTAACTGGATAACTGAGTTAGCCGGACTTTCCGGTTCCCCGTACGTGGATTTTCCAAATCACCATGACAACAGATCCAAAAGTTTGAGCCTGGTCGAAAGCAGAGTTTAAGTTCAAGTTAGCCTGAACCATCGCCACGCCCCCGCAAAGAAGTGACAGCCCGTTTCCTGAAACTATTCCCACAGTCTACGATCTGCATTATACCATTCTGAATTACGTTTTTGTGCTCCATTCTTCCAGAGGGGGCTTTTGAAATGTAAAATAGACCCAAAATGCTGATACTAAATTCACTTTGTCCTAAATAATGCACGTTATATATACCGTGGCGCTCGCTCGTGCGATGTACACATTATGTGGTTATTTTAATTGTAACTGGGATTAAGATGTCTGATGAGATGCGCTGTTTGACGGATTTGAGAAATTGAATGAGCCGTTGACGTCACATTAATGAATGAGGATAAAGAGATAAACTTCATTCAAAACAAAGGATATTCTAAACACGGGTCTCTCGTTCATTAATGTATAAACAATGAATTTATCCCATCTGGCACAGTGGTGCAGCGGTAGTGCTCAAGCCTGCCAACCCAGCGACCGGGGTTCAAAACCCGGTGTTTCCAATATGATTTTTTTGAATATAATATTAATGATTATACGCCAAAGTAGCCTGGTTTTAAGTTAAAATATTATAAATCTACATGCATTGAGGATGTCATTCTTTATATAGCTCTCAACGTGCACCAAATTGAATTATTCCTATATTGCAAAAAGAAGGAAAAGACTAGGGTCTCGAACCCCGGTCGTCTGCGTGATAGTCAAAACAACAACCCGTTAGACCACATTGGAGATAAGTTAAAGATCGACTATACATCAATCAATGGGTAAGAGAGCCGTATCGTAATTCTGTATAAGTTTAACAAATTATTTTCGCTAGCAAGATCTCATTTGATTATTCAATCCAGCAGGCAAGTTTAAAGAAATATAATCTGATTGATTGAGGTAATGAGGGACTTAAAATTAGCCTATAGATAACGCATTTAACTTGTCGGCGAGGCGATTGAGCCGTATTGCAATCTGTCAATAAAGTTTTAAATCAATTAATCAATCAATGTCGTTAGAGAATCAGGATCTCTGCCATCGATACGTGCTGGCTTTTCACCTGAAGCGGCCGCGCGCATTTAGCCTGAGTCGCAAGTCTGGCTTGAGTTAACGAGACTGAATCCACCTTCGAGGAACAGGAAAATCCCGGCTTCGAACATCGGGTTAACTGAAGCTGGATAATGACATCTTGATCGACTTAGTTGAACCAGGTACAAGAAACAGGGCCCTGTAGCGATTCTTTCAGCGGATTACAAGTTGGTTGCAAAGTGCCTGGCCATGGCCAATAGGCTTAACAGGCACCTTGAGTCTGTGGTGCACCAGGACCAGTCATATGGTGTGCCTGGGCGTTCAATGACAGACAATTTGTTTTTAATAAGGGAAAGGTTGGACCTGTCAAGGCAACACAATATGAACTTTGGAGTCATCTCTCTTGATCAAGAGAAGGCGTTTGACAGGGTGGACCATGGGTATCTGTATAATGTTCTTGCCGGGTTTGGGTTTGGGGAGAGTTTTATGTTAATATGTCAAAAAAAATATTACAATGGGGCCTCTTGTCTGATAAAAGTGGGTGGGGGCCTGAGCAGGCCAGTCCAGGTGGGGAGGGGGATCCGCCAGGGCTGCCCACTGTCATGTCAGCTCTACACTTTGGCCATTGAGCCTTTTCTGTGTTTGTTGAGGAAGAGGTTGAAGGGTGTGGGTTCACCTGAGTTGGGGATTGACAGGCCAATATGTGACCGCGACCAGTGCTATAGCCTACACGTCTATTTTTTCATTTTCCAGATTTTTCCAGATTGTGAAAGTACAGAATGTAAGCTTTCAAATGATGTGTCATACTTTGAAATCTGAGAATGTTATTATTGTGATGTGCTAATTTTAAATCTTGTAGCAGTCTTTTTTCCCCAGAGACCTAAGCAGAGAAAACAGCTCTTAAAGATTTGACACCTTTTGCCAGGATTCTGCTGGGTGTAAACAATACCTCCCAGCCACACCTCTCCCCTGAATAGTATTAACATAATTAAGTGCTGTGACAGCCATGCTGACAGATCAGATACAAAATCAAACATTTTGTATTGTAGTAGTAATATAACTACTAGTCTGAATAATGTATATTTCAGTTATTGAATTGAAAACCTTTATTTATGTATTCCAATATCTGTTTTATTGATTAATGATATATTTTGAAAGAATGCAGGTTATAGCTGTATAAAACAAATGTCTGTCCCATTGTACCAATCAATGGGATATATTGCATGTTGGCTATAATGATTTTATAAAAAAGAGAGAGATTAAATGCATGGCCATATATTTATACATTCATGTGACATCACAGCATATTCTTTGTATAGCCCAGTGTTTCCTGAAAACAGATATGTACAGTGTTCAGGTTATACATCTATCATTACACAATTACAACCAAAATAGGAAGAAATTATGTTGACCACAGGGAATTTTAATGCATAGTTGGTAGAACTGGCCAGCGGAGTGATAGACACAAGCCTCATTATTATCATTATCAGTCTTTGTTACCACCTTTCATGTGACAACTGGACGAAAATCAGCAGACAATATCAAATCAATTCAAGAGGTTTATTAGTCACATACATACCAGGGCATACAGTGAAATGCGGGTGGTCATGCCTGCATCGATTGTGCAATAATACTAATAATAAAATATATAAACAGGTAATAAGAAGGCATAAGATGTGCATGATAAAAATAGACATGCTAATACAGTTTCAACTCTGTCATTATGCTATACTACAATAATCTAAACTATACAAGAACCACATCGGTTCTTTCCTTTAAGGGGAGACACTGCAGGTGAATAGGGTAAAAAAAATTAACTAATAGATATCACAATGAAACTTCCCCAGTTGATTACTTATATTAAGACAAGACTTTTTTGTATTACAAGTTTTCTGAAATTGTATGTTTAAATATGCAAATTAGGCATTATCTACTTAAATATGCACTTGCATATAATTCCAGGACAGAAATCTGAACATTGGATAAAGCCATTTTCAAAATTATAGTTTCATTTTGTTGACATATTAGAGCCAAAGGTTATTACAGAGGGGATTTTGGATATCTCTTTTTATCACTCCATAAATCAGAAAATACTCCATTCAGTCCATTTTTATGGTAAAATTCCATATTTCGCCATGTTTTTAGGAATAAAATGTGATATAAATCAGGGTATGAATGCGATATCAACAAACCCTTCTGTAAATACCTTCAGAACATAGATATGAATAGAACTGAAAGGTTCGGTGTATGTGAGTGCTACTGAAGTGGAGATTTCTGGCTCAGAGTATGAGGAAAAACTCTTAAAACTCATTTTTGGGAAAACGCCTTCAAAGTTCTGTATTGTAAAATGCCATACTTTTTTTTTTAAACAGATATTTACAAACACAATACCTAATCAAACCATTAGTAATAGACAACCTAAACACATGCGTGATAACTGAATAATAATAATAATGATGTTATTGAACTGAACAGAAATACACACAGGCTACACACAGTGTAGTACAGTGTAGTACCCCCTAATAGGCAAAAAATATTTGAATAGATATCACTATGAAACTTTCCCAGTTTGTTATGTACATATAAACTAAGAAAAAATATATTGCAAGTTTTCTGAAATGTATGTTTATATATGCAAATGAGGCACTTCCCCATTAAATGTGTGTTATTGACGTTTTATTGTCACTAGTTTCATAGAAGACATGTTTAGGAAGCAAAATATAACAAAATCAACAAAAAAAGTATATTTGACTATTCACCTGCAGTGTCTCGCCTTAAAGTGACCTTTCCATTTAGTTTAAAGTGACATTTTTTTTTAATTCATTGCATACATACCAGGGCATACAGTGAAATGCGGTTGGCCATGCCCGCTACGATTGTGCAATAAAACAATAGTAATAATAATAAAAATATAATGTACATGTACCGGTACACAACAATACAATTCTTCTATGTCCCTATGCTATACTAGTACTACTATACTATCAAGTCAAGTCAAGAATGCAATAATAAGAATCCAATAGGATGAGAATGCGACATTGTGCAATAATACAAGTAATAAGAATAAGACATATCAGGTATATGTACATGAGTTTTACAAAAGCTTTTACTCTACAAGAACCACTCCTGTTCTTGTTTAATTTTTTTAAAGTGACCTTACATTGTGAGCGTGTGCAGCATGAGTGTGTGTGTGTGTTCATGTTAAAGTGACTGCTAGTACAGTGTGTGTGTGTGTGTGTGTGTGTGTGTGCTCTACATCCATGTGTCTTCTCCATGGTATCTAACATCGTAGTCTTCTTGTTCTGAGGTGCTCTAGACATTGGGAGTGGGCATGTAATGTCTTTTGCGTCATCAGAACAGTATTGTCTTATCTCCTTATAAAGATATTCCTGTCGGTCGTTGTCTAGACCAGGTGGGGGGAGGACAGGAAAACCAGAGATGGTTGGGTAGCGTTTTGGGTCTTTCAACAGCTGAAACGTGAATGGCTCTGTATCGTCACAGTGTAATTTCGCCGTCACCATGCCAGGACTGTTGGCATCGAAGCTGAAGTGCTTGTATTTCTTTATTTGTGGGAATCTTTTGAAGAAGCCTCCCAGATGTTGTTGCCAGTCGTAGCTTGGAACATACACTGTGCCATCTTCGCGACCGACAAGTTGGGGGATATTGACTCCTTTCACTGCAGAGCTTTTCCTGACGATGTCTGCGATGCCTGCCAGGGTGTCGACCGCAGTCTTCCTGTAGACCTGCTTTATCAAACCGAAGCACCAGTCGGGGCCAAACTTAGTGTGGCCTGCAATTAGGAAGTGGAGGCCAAGCTGCAGGTGGAGTTTGTGAATAGTACGCCACGCAAAATACCACAAGACATAATTGTTTTTATTTTGCCCGGAGCAATTGTCGCAGTGCAGGTCCACTGATTTTTCTCCAACTCCATAGTTGGTGAAGAAATGATCCACATAGCTGATAACGGCATTGCTGCCTTTACCAGTTGACATCCCTTCATCAATCAGGTAATTCACCTGCTTCGTCAGCCCTTCACAGTGGACACCGAACAGGCCACATTTGCGCGGTGTTTGAAAAAAGATGGGACCCACTTGAAAAGGGTGAGATGGAAAATGAACCTGACAGAGAAAGAAGAAAAAGAAAAAAGGACATTGAAATAAGGGAACAGGGGAGGAAATTAGGCCACTTTACTAGCCAAATGCAAGTATTTTTTATGTTTGGCGAGTGATTCATGAAAAAATACTGCTAAAACTATAAGGAACTATTTTTACATTAAAACTGAATAAACTATAATAACAATAATAAACCGTATTTGTATAGCACCTTCATTCCAAGAATTGCAGCTCAAAGTGCTTCTCTCTCTCTCTATTCTCCTCTTTTCCTATTCTCTCCTCCTCTCTTCTCCTCTCAAGTTCAAGTTCAAGTTCTTTAATAGTTGTCATACAGAAGTACAGAATACTTTCATACAAAATGCTTCTTACTGTTACGCTCCAGAGACTGTGCTAGACAAGATAGTATCAAATAACATAATAACATAATATAGCATGAATTTAGAAGAAGAAAATGAAAATCTCTTCTCCTATTTTCTCTCTCCTCTCTCCTCCCACTCTCATCTCATCTACTCTCTTCTCCTCTCATCTCCCATTTTCTCTCATCTCTCCTCTCCTCTCTTCTCCCCACCTCTCCTATTTTCTCTCTCCTCTCATCTTCTCTCCTCTCTTCTCTCTCCTCTCCTTTCCTCTCCTCTCTCCTATCCTCACTCCTCCCCTCTCTTCTCCTATCCATGTTTCTCTCTCCTCTCTTCTCTCCTCCCCTCTCATTTCCTCACCCCACCCCTTTTCTATTCTCCTCTCCTCTCTTTTCTCCTCTAATGCTATCTCTAATCAATAGCATGACGTTCCCTACAGGGTCCTACAGTCACCAAATACACTCCAAATACAACTCAAACGTTCCTGTAAGTTTTCCTTTAACAACAAAAAGCAACATTATATTGGATATTCACCTGCTGTGCGTAATCAAAGCTGTAGTGCATCATGATATCTCTGCTTGCAGGTGGGGAGGGGCCTAGCGACAGATCCATGTTCGCGCATGTGCTCTTTGTGGCCGCAGTCATCTCCTGCAACAGCTCGCGTTCTCTGTCAACAAGGGCCAGATGTTTTAACTGCACCTGGATGAAAGCATGAATGAATGAAAACGTTATTTAACAGATTGCAGAATGGGTACAACACAGTACGGCTCAATACACACACACACACACACACACGGCTAATGAGGTGGCAGTGCAGTTATCCTCAGGTTATCCTAATGTCATGTGTGTTGAAGCTAGGGCTGGGCGATATGGCCTAAATATGATATCACGATATTTTCTGACCTTTCGGCGATACACGATACACATCACAATGTTTTTCTTTTTTCCCCCAAACAATTCATTATGAGGCTTACCAAGACAGTATTTGAGTTTGCAAGCTAACATTAAAGACAAAATAAAATACCCATGCATTTAGCATTTTTATATTATATATTAGATTTAGATTATTGGATTATTAGATTATATATTGCATATATTTAGCAATGAGATATTATATGATTTAGATATGAAATATGATTAATTGAAAATGGGGGACCCTGATGTAAACAAGACGAAAGTCTTTCTCTGGTCTGCATCCCCTTAACAATTGTATGTATTGAGCTGTACTGTACCCATTCTGCAATATGTTAATAAAGTTTTAAATCAATCAATAGCATTTTAGCATTTTTATGAAACTACTGTATATTTGTATGTCTCTAAATGTTTTGATGAATTGAAAATGGAGGACCCTTATGTAAAAAAGGCGAAAGTCTTTTTCTGGTCTTCATCCTCCAGTCCACTGTTGTTGTATTGAGCTGTACTGTATTGTACCCATTCTGCATTCAATCATTCAGCCGGCAACAGAATAATTTTGATTGACAGTCGAGTCTGCCAATTACGTCACACCGCTTGCACCAATCGGCAAGCGCTATGCGTTTTTTACTTCCGCTTTTGTCCACCATTGATTTTGACGAGAGCTCAGCTCAACGACAACAACAACAGCTCCCTGCGGCCAACGAGTGATTACCAGCTCACCGCAGCATGAACGAGGCATAATGATTTTACTGCAACAAATGTTATAATAAAAGCCTTTCCATACATCTGTCTGATTGAAAACTTTATTAACAGACCGCAGAATGGGCACGCACAACTCAGCACGGGCTGAGATATGAACAGTAAAATGCTTGCTATCTATGTCGTCATCGGACGTTGCTATGTTTGGGTAAATACGCTGATGTTATTGAACGTGTAACTATATAACGTTAATGCCACAAAACGAATGCTTTTGTTAATAATAAGTAGTAACTTTGATGCAGTAGTGTGTGTGTGGGGGCGGCGTTGTTCAAAAGTTTGAACGGGTGTGGACCAGATTGACGCGACACAATCCTCTTGGGCAAAACATCACGATATCCACGATACGTTAAAAAAGTGTATCGTTAATGAACTGTACCCGATATTTATATAATATCGTCATATCGCCCAGCCCTAGTTGAAGCAACATAGACGTAAGGCTGTAAACAAGCCACTATGGACGGGGGTACAGGGGAATAGATGGTGGTAAAAAACAGTTTGTAGTGTAGTAGTGAAAGTAGACTGTACAGTAGAGTTTCTCCACCTGCAACTTCTCTGGCCTTCCCGCGGCTTGCTGTAATTGGTGATTGTTGGAGTAGCATTGAGAACACAGATCTGTCCTGGGTTTTGTGATCATTATCTGCGGAAGGAGTGCTTTCCACAACCGAAGGAAGGATCTCTGACCAACAACACGAAATCCTGAAAAGACAAGTGTTTTTGTTAGATTGGTAGAATAAGAAAAAGTGGGAACCATGTGTGTGTGTGAGAGAGAAAGAGAGAGAGCAAGGGGTGGTTTTGTGACATACCTTCTATACTGCTGTAAAGGCGCCACAGGGAAGCTTTGGTCAGATTGGTTGGCAGTAACTTTGCAGTGAAATCCTTGTGACCAGCATGACGGCCAGGCAACACAATCGCATGGAGGACAGCATAGTTGATCAGAAATTTCACAACCCTTTTTACGTCAAAAAGAGACAAAAAACGCTTGTGATTTCTCGGCTGTTTCTTCCTCTCCCGCGGTGTGAGGCCATCTGTCTTGTAGTGTTTGAAAAGGCTTTTGAGAAGCGCATCGCTGATCCTAAACAAAAATGTTAACAATAGGGAAGAGAATTAATGAATGAAATACACACATTGTACACACTGTATCTGTATGTCATGTATGTCATATATTATGTTATGATGAATTGAAAATGGGGGACCCTGATGTAAACAAGATGAAAGTCTTGCATCCCCTTAACAATTGTATGTATTGAGCTGTACTGTACTGTACCCATTCTGCAATCTGTTAATAAACTTTTCAATCAATCAATCAATCACTCTTGTTTACATTCAGGTGTAGTTTTTAAGAATCCCTATCCTAGCGATGTGCATTACAAAATGGCTGCACAAAAACTACACTACCCAGAATATCCAAAATGGACGCCCTCGCAGGGTAGAATAGGATTCGACGACTATCTCTACACTTTAAAACCTATTTAAACCTATTTATTGCTATTGCTAAACATACATATACGTCCAATACAATACATCTACGTCCAATACAATATACAAGCATAAAGACACTTACCCATAAATGAAACAGAACGTTGGACGACAGACAACAACGTCGTGAAATCTGTATGTTGTCCTCGAAGCCACACGGACAGCGTTTACTCTCTTTGTACTTTGCGTCTTCTCTGAAACATTTTGGCATGTTCCAATAATGGACAACAGACACATGTCCCTTTCTCTTGGTGTCAACGACGCGGTGTCCAATCGGTTTTGGTAAATTAGCTCAACCGACAGTTTTTTTGAACAAGACAGGGCAGATCGTTCTGAATTTTCCTTTCGGCGCGCCTGGCACTTGCAGTCGAAAGCGTGTATCTTTCGGAGTTCCTCTTCGATTTCACCCTCCACCGTTAAACCAGACATCTTTTCAACTGATCGCATGGTCGATTCAGCTGAAAAGCCCAATGCTACAGTTTCAACGCAAATGTCCCCGTCTTCCTCTTCTGTCTCACCATCGTCGGTAGGTTCGATTGGATCTGGGACAATTTCACCTGCACCTTCGGTCTCCTCGTCGTCGGATGAAAGAGCTGGTGGCCGCTCACCTTCGTTGTTGTCACCGAAGTAGTCCGTGATGTGGTCACTCATTAACGCCGAGGAGTCTATACTCATTCCATCTCTTCCTCTATTAAGAGCAACTGATAATCTTTGTGCGGCCATGTCGATGTTATCTAAGCAGCAAACAAGTGTTGTGGGCTACAGGTGCTGTGAATATAAACACCACACAGTGTGGGGGCGTACCTCACATTAACAGCAGCCTTTCACATGCAAAAATACGACAGCTCGAGGGAACAGCCCCCAGAGCTTCGTGAGAGACGATCAGAGTCTGTCTCAAGGAGCCATTTTTAAACACAATTTAAACACAATTAGAGTTATTATATATGTTCGCTGTTATACTAAATATGTTCTTCAACCCTCAAACTGTAAGTATATATATAAAAAAAATAAAGAAAATGAAATGAAAAAAAAAAAAAAAACGTTCCCTTCTCGTCAGGAACCTGGGTCGCCGAGTTGTAGGCGCGCACGCTGGGCGGGGTCACATATGTCTGTCTGCCTACGCGGATGACTTGACCATCTTTGTCAGGGATGGGGAGGATGTAAGAGCCATAGAGAATAGCCTCGAGGTGTATGCGAGAGCAGCTTCAGCGAGGGTGAACTGGGGTAAGAGTGAGGCACTGCAGTGTGGGGCATGGAGGGGCCTGACATTACCACAGTTACCAGGGGAGTGGGGTGGGAATGGCCTCAGACTTTTGGGGGTATATCTGGGATCAGAGGGGTGGGTCAGTAAAAATTGGGAGGGAGTAGCACAGTCAATGGTGGCTAGTTTGTCAAGGTGGAAGTGGCTGCTATCGCAGATATCCTATAGAGGGAGGGTGCTCATAGTTAATAACCTGGTGGCTTCATCCTTGTGGCATCGGCTGGCTGTTCTTAACCCCCCCAGAGTCTTCCTGGCAGACATCCAGAGGAAGCTGGTGGACTTTTTCTGGGCCGGACATCACTGGCTGAGGGCCGCAGTCCTTTATTTGCCGGTTCAGGAAGGAGGACAAGGCCTTATCGACCTAGAGAGCAGGATGAATGCTTTCAGACTTCAGGCAGCACAGAAGCTGCAATACAGTACGGGAATATGCTAGAGGGGGCCATCATGCACTGCTGCGGAAGGCTGGTGGTTGAGGGCTGGACCTGCAGTTGTTCCTGATGGAGCTGGAGGAGCTGAACACTGTGGGGGTCTCGGATTTCTACCTGTCGGTGCTGAGGGCTTTGCGGCTGCTGAGAGACTCGGGTGGAGGATGAGGCACAAGGACAGTGGGTATGGGAGGAGCCTCTTTTCTATAACACTTTGTTCCCCCTGGGTGCGTTCTGCCACCCTTAGACAGCGGCTCATGAGAGGGGGCATCAGAAAACGTTCGCATTTACTGTCGCCAGAGAGAGTGGAGTGGAAGACCCCTCAGGAGCTTTCTCTTCAGACTGGAATAACATCTCTGAGACTGCTGGAAGGTTTTATCAGGGAAGTGCTGGGGGTTCTGCCGGACTATGTCAGAGACCGCAGAGTGATGCCACAGGGAGGGGAGGTGCTGGAGTTCCCTGCCTTGCAGGTGTCGGCAGAGAATGGGGTCTGGCAGGAGGGGGGATGGTTACTGTCCTTTACCACCCCCAGCTTGGGGCAGTTTAGCCTGGCATGTGGCAAGGCTCTCTACATAACCTGCATGAAGGTCAGAAACATCAGGTCCCTGCAGGACGTCAGGCAGCATCAGTGGCAGGGGGTGCTGGGTGATGGCAGCACTGCTAGCTTTAGGTGGAGGGTTTTTTACAAACAGCCACTGCCTAAGAGGTCAGGGGACCTACAGTGGAGGATACCGCATGGGGTGTTGGCAACGAATTGCTTCCTGGCTCGGGTGGATCCGGGGGTGGGTGATGGGTGCCCCTTTTGCAGAGTATCTGAGACTGTAACCCATGTTTTCCTGAAGTGTCAAAGGATCAATAGGGTGTTGTGGTTCCTAAAAGGGTTGTGTGTGAAGCTGGGGGTGATGTTCTGTGTGGAGAGTTTCATCCTCGGCCAAACATATTCATTACGTAACAAGGCTGTGAGCGTTTTACTGA
>NC_140168.1:207941280-207946280 GCF_963971535.1 Notolepis coatsorum | reverse complement strand
GCCCGTGGGAGCAGGGAGTTATTTAGCCCTCTTATTTCATAGTGGAGCCTGAAGCTATGGGTGAATGTAAACGCTGACACTCTTTAGAAGCGCCTTGTCGGACCACCCCGCACACTTCAGCCTGCTGCCTCCCCCCCGGTCCCTGTGTCTCCCAGGAGGCTGTGTGTGTGGGAGCATGCACGACGCTGTGTGCGTGTGGGTGCACACACAAGGGTGTGTGTGGTGCAGCACGAGGGTGTGTGTGTGTGGGTGCAGCACAAGGCTGTGTGTGTGAAAATGCACGCACAAGGGTGTGTGTGTGTGGGGGGTGCACGCACGTGGTGTGTGTGTGTGAAAATGCACGCACAAGGGTGTGTGTGTGTGGGGGTGCACGCACGTGGGTGTGTGTGTGTGCAGCACGAGGATGTGTGTGTGTGTGTGGGAGCTTGCACGAGGGTGTGTGGCAATGCACGCACAAGGGTGTGTGTGTGGGTGCACGCACGTGGGTGTGTGTGTGTGTGGGTGCAGCACGAGGGTGTGTGTGTGTGTGGGTGCAGCACGAGGGTGTGTGTGTGTGTGGGTGCAGCACGAGGGTGTGTGTGTGTGTGGGTGCAGCACGTGGGTGTGTGTGTGTGTGGGTGCAGCACGAGGGTGTGTGTGTGTGTGGGTGCAGCACGTGGGTGTGTGTGTGTGTGGGTGCAGCACGTGGGTGTGTGTGTGTGTGGGTGCAGCACAAGGGTGTGTGTGTGTGTGGGTGCAGCACGAGGGTGTGTGTGTGTGCAGCACGAGGGGTGTGTGTGTGTGTGTGTGCAGCACGAGGGTGTGTGTGTGTGTGGGTGCAGCACGAGGATGTGTGTGTGTGGGGGTGCAGCACGAGGATGTGTGTGTGTGGGGGTGCAGCACAAGGGTGTGTGTGTGTGTGGGTGCAGCACGAGGGTGTGTGTGTGTGTGGGTGCAGCACAAGGCTGTGTGGGTGCAGCACGAGGGTGTGTGTGTGTGTGGGTGCAGCACAAGGCTGTGTGGGTGCAGCACGAGGGTGTGTGTGTGTGCAGCACGTGGGTGTGTGTGTGTGTGGGTGCAGCACAAGGGTGTGTGTGTGTGTGGGTGCAGCACGAGGGTGTGTGTGTGTGCAGCACGAGGATGTGTGTGTGTGGGGGTGCACGCACGTGGGTGTGTGTGTGTGCAGCACGAGGGTGTGTGTGTGTGTGGGTGCACGCACGTGTGTGTGTGTGTGGGTGCAGCACGTGTGTGTGTGTGTGGGTGTGTGGTGTCAGCCTGATCTTGCTTAAAATATGTAAATAAAGTACTTGTCGACCACAGGAAAAAGGTGCATATTGTACGTCATGTTATAGCCATAATAAGTCATATATTGACGTATTTATGAAAATGTACAATGTGTACGTATTATAAATAAGTACATATATTATGTACATATATTACCTATTAAAAATGTTTAAACTTTTAACTTTTATAGAAAAGGTTTGAGTTCCCCTGCTGAGGAACAAACCTGGGACACGGTGCCTTTACCTCAAGACTACCAAGAAACACTTTTCTGATAGCCTCGCCCCAAACCCCAACCCTAACCTTAACCACACTGTTACCTTAAACTAACCATAACCTTAACCCTAACCAAAGTAACCATATCCCCAACTTTCTATATTAACCATAACTGATGTTATAACATAAGTGTTAAAACAAACCATCATCATAGTATTGCTGTGTTTGTATCAGGGTGGGTGTTGGCGACAGTGGCTCAGGAGGTAGAGCAGTTGTAGCAGGAGGTTCCCAGTTCGATTCCCGCTCCTCCCGGGCAGCGTATCGAAGTGTCCTTGAGCAAGACACTTAACCCCTAATTGCTCCCGATGAGCGGGTTGGCACCTTGCATGGTTACCTCTGCCATCGGTGTGTGAATGTGTGAGTGACTGGGTAAAAATGTGAGGAACAAATTGTAAAGCGATTTGGATAAAAGCGCTATATAAATGCAGCCATTTGCCATTTGGTGAGAGGACTCACCCACGACCACAAGCATTGTTGGTTTGACTCCCGGTCACGCTGTTTGTTTTGGACTTCCGCAGATACAAATTAAATATATAAAAAAGTTTTCAACAAGCACAACACAATACAGTAACACAACAATACACAAGACACCACAGGACAATACTTCAACAATATTAACTACAATAACGACAAGACAATCAGAAATAATAATAAATACAGTGTATAAAAACATAGAAAATATAAAAATGTAATTAAATTATATTATATTATTACAGACACCACAAAATACAATTCCTCCCCTACTCCCACCCCAGGACCCCTCAGGACCAACATCCCGACCCCGCTTTGTCACTAGATCATGGCTTTAACTTTCTCGGCCGCTGAGACCCATAGTTCAATGCTGGGTTGTCCAACCCCAATCACCCAAATTAAAAATATTACTTATGGCTATAACATACAATATGTACCTTTTTTCCTGTGGTTGATTAGCACTTTATTAAGTTCTGATGAGACCGTGTGGGTGGTAGGGATGGGCATTTTTAAGAAAAATCCAGATTGATTGATCGCATGCTATACTCGAGTGATCGTGTATTACTTGTAAAGGGAAAAAAACTCAAAAAAAGAAAATTTGAATTATATATTTTTATTATTAAATTCTTTTTTAACTTAATTTTGTTCATTCACTTATATGTTTAAGGAAACCAACACACAGTTATATTATAATTATAGTTATAATATTACTCATACATATGAAATAAATATGTAAAAAAATAAAATGTATAATACTTTTTTTCTTCTTCATAAACATTATTAATAATTTAAGATCGATTTTTCTCATAGCTATGAGTAATCGATTTTTCTCATAGCGTACGCCCATCCCTAGTGGGTGGTGTATGTGGCTACATCCAAGACAGAATGTGAGAGCTGTGTGTGTGTGTGTGAATGAATGAATGAATGAATGAATGAATGAATGAATGAATGAATGAATGAATGAATGAATGAATGAATGAATGAATGAATCTCTCATCTCCTCTCCTTTCCTCTCCTCCACTCTCCTCTCTTCTCATCCCCTCCTCTTCTCCTCTAATTTCCTCTCCTCTCTTCTCATCCCCTGCTCCTCTTCTCCTCTCCTCTTCTCTCCCCTCTTCTCCTCTCCTCTCCTCTCCTCTCCTCTTCTCTTCTCTTCTCTTCTCTTCTCTTCTCTTCTCTTCTCTTCTCTTCTCTTCTCTTCTCTTCTCTTCCCTTCCCTTCCCTTCTCTTCTCTTCTCTTCTCTTCTCTTCTCTTCTCTTCTCTTCTCTTCTCTTCTCTTCTCTTCCCTTCTCGTCTCTTATCTTCTCTTCTCTTCTCTTCTCTTCTCTTATCCTCTCCTCCTCTTTCATCTAATCTCCTCCCCTCTCATCCTCTCTACTCTCCTCTCTTCGCATCTCCTCTTCTCTCCTCTTCTCTCTCCTATCCTTTCCTCTCCTCCCCTCTCATCTATTCGCCTCCCCTCTCCTCTTCTCTCTCCTCTATTATCTTCTCCTCCCCTCTCCTCTTCTCTCATCTTCTCTCCTCTATCCTCTCCTTTCCTCTCCTCCCCTCTCATATATTCTCTTCTTCTCTATCTCCTCTCATCTCTCCTCTCTTCTCTTCTCTTTTCTTTTCTTTTCTTTTCTTCTCTTCTTCTCTCTCCTCTATTATCTTCTCCCCTCTCTTCTCCTCCCCTCTCCTCTTCTCTCATATTCTCTCCTCTATTCTCTCCTTTCCTCTCCTCCCCTCTCATATATTCTCTTCTTCTCTCTCTCCTCTCCTCTCCTCTCCTCTCCTCTCCTCTCCTCTCCTCTCCTCTCCTCTCCTCTCCTCTCCTCTCCTCTCCTCTCCTCTCCTCTCCTCTCCTCTCCTGTTCTCTCAAATGGTGGGGTTCAAATGGATGGAACAGGTCCTCAGGGTCATCACCATGCAACGTAGTCAACGCATGAATGACCACTTGTACTTTCAGAGTGGCTAAAAATGACAATGAATGAAAAATACAGCAAATTATTGTATACATTTTTATTGACACTAAATGACAAAAGCAATATACGATCCCTATCTGCTTTGAGTGTACTGTAGCTGTTAACTGAGATCAGAGCAAGACAACTTGCAGTACCTGAGTCTAGACACAAGATGCCACTCTTGAGTTATAAAGCCCTAAACAGAGAGTGCTTCTATGAAGGCTGTGTGTGTGTGTGTGTGTGTGTGTGTGTGTGTGTGTGTGTGTGTGTGTGTGTGTGTGTGTGTGTGTGTGTGTGTGTGTGTGTGTGTGTGTGTGTGTGTGTGTGTGTGTGTGTGTGTGTGTGTGTGTGTGTGTGTGTGTGTGTGTGTGTGTGTGTGTGTGTGTGTGTGTGTGTGTGTGTGTGTGTGTGTGTGTGTGTGTGTGTGTGCTTTATGCTCTTTTAAATATTTTTTCACTTGAAGGTGATTGAGAATGGCATATGTTTCCTTGACACTTTACCTAATTCCACAGTTCAATCTCTCTCAGTAAATTCTCCCTCACTGACACCATGGGAGGGCGTCGGAAGGTTTATGGGGAGATGACACATTCTCTGTAATAATGCTATCCAAAAAAAAATACATTAAACGAAAAACACATTCCAAAAAAGATAAGTTATCTCCCTGTGATCTTAGTGTATCACTCCTGGATTTGAACGTGGGCCTCTTTTGTTGGAAGGCCAAACATCTACCGCTGAGCCAAAACACCCGCCTCAGCCCCTCCGCCCCCCACCCCACCCCACCCACCCTGTGAAGGGAGATATTATCCCTATTATGCTTCAAGCTGGGCTCCTCTACTACAATAGAAGTAGGATAGATTATCACAATCAAAAATCCATATCTGTCGGAATATAACTGCATAATAATCATTCTATATACTTACTTATATACCTGCATATAACTCTGTATGATAGCATATTTTACAATAGTGCTGTATATACCATATATATATATGTGTATTCTTTAATAATAATAATAATAATAATAATGACTTGGATTTATAATAGCGCTC
>NC_140168.1:207818634-207941080 GCF_963971535.1 Notolepis coatsorum | reverse complement strand
TCTTCTGTCAAAGATGATGTCGTAGTCAGAGTGCCAGGGCCCCCTGCTATTCTCACGGCTAATGTCAATGGTCGTAGCACAAGCTAACAGCTAACTCTAGGCTAATGTGATAATGCCCAAGACATCACATGCATCCCTATATATGTACATATCCCTTACCTACTCTTACTAGTTAGTATATCTATATCTGTACATATCCCTTACCTACTCTTACTATAACTATATCTGTACATATCCCTTACCTACTATTACTAATTACTATATCTATATCTGTACATATCGCTTACCTACTCTTACTAGCAGGGCCGCCTGGGAGAAATGTGAGGCCCTGTGCGAGATTTCAACTTTTAATGGAAGAACAAAACAGAAGGAAAAGATAACTTCACAAAGGCAACATGAATATACATAGATCCAAAAGGACAAAGATCAACACTTAAATCCAAAGAGAAGAGGGTCTATACCAGAGAAAACAAAGTAGCAAGGAGCCAATGGCCGACATAAGCTAAATAGGCTAACTGCAAATAGAGTAGCCAGGTACTGACACCAGGCCACACACAGCTTTGGGCCAACGCTACCCAAGCTACACAAACGACCAAGACAATTCACACACAGCACATGTCATATCTCCAAATGTTGTGAAGTAACATATGTTTTGCCTGGGAAAAAAAACATCGTTATTAACAAAACATTCGGGAGGGGGAAGGAAGGAAGAGTGGGGTAATGTCCAATGGACATCTTACCTGCACCAAGGAACGCAGGGCGAAAGGCCGCAACACAGGTCTCCACGTTGACGAAAGGCCTCTCGCTGGCGGGACAAAAAGAAGCTATGGCCGGAGCCTTGTCATGGTGCAGGCCCGACTACATCTTCTGTCAAAGATGATGTCGTAGTCAGAGTGCCAGGGCCCCCTGCTATTCTCACGGCTAATGTCAATGGTCGTAGCACAAGCTAACAGCTAACTCTAGGCTAACTGATAGCATCAAACTAACGTTCCCAGCCGAGCGCAGCCGGCAGCTAACGTCGTAGCTAAACAGCTAACTGGCTAACAGTTAGCTCAACCCGGCTATCGCTAACCATTAGCTAATGCAGAAGCAAGCTATGCGGCTACCACTGAAAAACTGTACAACGTGAGAAAAGCAATACAGGCCAACACTTCAGACAGCCGCTGTGTTTTCCTCTTCTCATACGAAGAGAGAAGGGAAAAAGAAGGCAATACACGTCCCACTACAGAGTGGTGTTTACCATAGCGGTGCGGCAACAAGTCCCTCGCGGACTATAGCCGACTTGAGCATGGAGATATTCTCATAATGAAACGCCAAGCTCACCTCCCTCGCACCAGGTGCGGACACCAGGCCACACACCGTTAGCTACTAGTACTACAACAGCTAGTCGGCCCGTTTGGCTCCCGAGAGAGAGAGAGAGAGAGAGAGAGAGGAGAGAGAGAGAGAGAGAGAGAGAGAGAGAGAAGAGAGAGAGAGAGAGAGAGAGAGAGAGAGAGAGAGAGAGAGATATCCACGGCGGGAATAGAATAGAGTGCATTAAAAACTCACCAAACGTCCAAGAGGATGGAGACAACCGCGTGGAGTTGACGAAGTTCATCTGCCCAACGACCATCCTCTTCATCTTGGCATAACAATGCTGCACGCGCTGTCTCTAGGTTAGCTAACGCTAGTTAGCCTTTAGCTAAGCTAGCTACTAGCCGACATCATCATGGCTATATCCCGACTGAACCACACGTTAGCACTCAATATTATAACGTAGCTAAAGCTAACTAGCTGTCCCTGTCTTTAGCCGGGATGGCTAGCCTGACTGAACTGTCTAACATGCAACAACTTTCATCTTCAGTCCATCTGCCGAACGATGTCCTCTTCATCTTGGCTGGCATAACCTCCAATGCTGCACGCACGAAATAGTCAGATGCTAGTGATGGGTCGGTCATGAGCGACTCGTTCATAAGAGCCGATTCATTGCCGTGAGCGTGAGTCGAATCGCTCACGTCTGGCAATGAGTCGGTTCACGCCCCCCCCCCCCCCCCCGGCACGCACACAGACACACACAATGAACTCAACAGACGCTACCTTACCTGTAACCCCTCCCCTCATTGAAACCAATTCTGCTGCCTGCAGAGCCTCAGAGCCAGGAACAAGTCAGACACATTCTACAAACGTGTCTAATGTGAAATATATAAGCATATAAGCAAAACTAGATTTTAGGTCTATGATGAAAAAGGGCCTCGCGGGAAGGGGGGCCTCGCAAAAAAATAAAAAATAAATAAAAAATAAATAAAATAAAAAAATAATTTTTTTTTTTTTTTTTTGCGAGGCCCCCCTTCCCGCGAGGCCCTGTGCGACCGCACTGCTTGCACACCCCCTGCTTACTAGTTACTATATCTATATCTGTACATATCCCTAGCCTACTCTTTCTAGTTACTATATCTGTACATATCCCTTACCTTACTAGTTACTATATCTGTACATATCCCTTACCTATGAATGAATGAAAACTTTATTTATCAGATTGCAGAATGGGTACAATACATTACGGCTCTATACACACAATTGTTAAGGGGATGCAGACCAGAGAAAGACGTTTGTCTTGTTTACATCAGGGTCCCCCATTTTCAATTCATAGTGACATTTATGACATACACAACATATATGACATCATGACATTTATGGCATAGGGACATACATGACATACAGGTATATAGTACTGTTACATTTGTGACATATACGATATGCAAATAGTACTACTCTTACTAGTAGTTACTATATCTGTACATATCCCTAGCCTACTATTTCTAGTTACTATATCTGTACATATCCCTTACCTACTCTTACTAGTAGTTACTATATCTATATCTGTACATATGGTGAAGAAATGGCCCATGTTGTGCTCATTATATATCTATATAATCTATATAGTGTGTGTGTGTGTGTGTGTGTGTGTGTGTGTGTGTGTACTGGTATGTTTGTCTATGTGTGTGCTCACTACGTGCCCAGTCATAATATATATATATATATAATATATATATATAACCAGGTGTGCGTTGCTCATGGGACGGGGTTGCACACCGAGCAACCGGCTCTGTGAGCAGAAGCACGCGCACGCACATGCACAGATGTGCACGCGCGTGCACACAGGAATGTGCTGCACTCGACTGATGCGCCAACTCACCAAGTACCCACCTGGCTACTTTGCATAACAATAGTGCATGTCGTCAGGTGTGTTCTAATACGTTCTCAGATACATTGACACAAAACTTGTGAATGAAATGTGTTACATTCCATTCCTAAAGGCAATTAGGCATGCATGGGAGCGCACGTGCACGTGGTGTCATTAAAAAACACAGTGCAACCAGCTTTGAAATCACCAACGCACCCCTGTATATAACACTGTAAATCTCAGCTCTCTGTTCAACAGCTAATCAGGAGGATATCACTCTCTATCTCTCTGTCTATATCTCTGTCTATATCTTCTTTCTTTCTTTCTTTCTTTCTTTCTTTCTTTCTTTCTTTCTTTCTTTCTTTCTTTCTTTCTTTCTTTCTTTCTTTCTTTCTTTCTTTCTTTCTTTCTTTCTTTCTTTCTTTCTTTCTTTTTCTCTCTCTCTCTCTATTTCTCCATCTCTCTATATATCTCTCTCTCTTGTGCAACACAGGTATATTTCTATCTAAAGCCCTAATAATAATAATAGTAATGTATTCAGGTAAACTTATATCTAAAGCCTTAGCTTGTGTGTGTCACTCTAGGCCTCTTGGGTCCAATCGCCTATTGCTTATTAACAGCGGAGGAGTGCTGCCGAGTGCTTCCGCGTTTTCCCTGATTGGCTGCGACACGCCCGAGCGGCAGAGCTTGCGGCATTATGTAGCCGTAATCCGCCATGATTTTCATTCGAAGCTTAGCTCACCTGGCAGCGCTGCGGTCCTGCGATCCTGCGGTCCGTTGATGACAAGTTTGAATCCCATCAATTTTTTTTTCTTTTTCTTTTTTTAACATGTATTCTTTCGCCGGTTAAGGTTAGGCATGGTTATGGTTAAGGTTAAGGTTAGGCATTGTTTCGGAGTTGGTTAAGGTTAGAAGGGTTAAGTTTAGGCGCTGTTAAGGAGCTGGTTAAGGTTAGAGTTTGTCTTAGAGAATGGCAATATTCTTTCTATGGTTAAGGTTAAGGTTAGGCATGGTTAAGGTTAGGCATTGTTTCGGAGTTTGTTAAGGTTAGAAGGGTTAAGTTTAGGCGCTGTTAAGGAGCTGGTTAAGGTTAGCGTTTGTCTTAGAGAATGGCAATAGACAGCCTATTTCCGCACTGCCGCTCTCTCGCGCTGCCGCGGTCACATGGTCACATTGTCACATTCTTGCACTCCTCCGCTGTTAAAAAGCAACACGCGGTCCAATCATTGGAATAACAAAGGAACAACAGACTAGAAGCTGTGTGATATTCTATTCTAGTTGTGTTTTTTTTATTTTACATTTACATTTACATTTAGTCATTTAGCTGACGCTTTTATCCAAAGCGACTTACAAGTTCTGTACGACAAGTCATCAGGAAGGGCACAACTCTATCAGCTGAGTAACAATGTTCATCAAAGTGTTGAGTGCTACAGTGTAGGTTAGTTTATTAGGACAAGTGCATGACAGTAAGGTTAGTTAGGGTTAGATATCTTTTTTTTTTATAAATCTTTTTCAGATAATGGTTGAAGAAGTGCGTCTTTAGTCGACGGCGAAAGATTGGACGGGTTTCGGCTGTTCTAACTGGGGTGGGTAGTTCATTCCACCATTATGCGGAGCTCGGATAGGAGTAGGTCTGAGGCGGCCAGAAGATGCAGAGCGTAGGGGTCTTGAGGGTGTGTAGTTGGAGACCATTGACCGGAGGTAAGCGGGAGCGGTTCCCTTTGCCGCACGGTATGCTAGGTCGAGGGCCTTGAAGCGGAGTCGTGCAGTAATGGGGAGCCAGTGCAGGTCCCTAAGAAGTGGGGTGACATGGGCCGACTTCGGTAGGTTTGAGATCAGGCGGGCCGCTGCGTTCTGAATGAGTTGAAGAGGCTTGGTGGCAGTGGCCGGGAGGCCAGCGAGCAGTACGTTGCAGTAGTCGAGGCGGGAGATGACTGTTGATTGGACAAGGAGTTGGGTGGCTTCTTTTGTCAGGAAGGGGCGGATCCTTCTGACGTTGCTCAGGAGGAATCTGCAGGTTCTGGTTGTCGCTGCGATGTGAGCAGATAAGTTCAACTGGTCGTCGAGGACAACACCAAGGTTCTTGGCGGTCAGGGACGCGGTCACAGCTGCATTCTCGACTGTGATGGAAAGGTCGGTCAGGGGGGATGATTTGGCCGGCAGGTGGAGCAATTCTGTTTTGCTTAGGTTCAGTTTGAGGTGGTTGGTCATCATCCAGGCAGAGATGTCAGACAGACAGGCCGAGATCCGCTCAGAGACGTGGATATCTGAGGGAGGGAAGGATAGGAAGAGTTGAGTATCATCGGCATAACAATGATACGAGAAGCCTGGTGACGTGATAATGTTACCCAGTGATTTAGTGTAGAGGGAGAAGAGAAGGGGTCCTAGGACCGAGCCATGGGGCCCGCAGGGGGCGGGTGGCCGACAGGGTCCCTCTCCATGACACTTGGTAGGAGCGGTCATTGAGGTATGATGTCAGCCATGTCAGCGCAGAGCCAGCCACTCCCGGGCCGCGAGGAGGATCTGATGGTTGACTGTGTCGAAGGCTGCAGATAGATCTAGGAGAATCAGGACAGAGGAGAGGCCTTTCGCTTTTGCTAAGTGAAGTGCCTCTGTGACCGCAATGAGGGCCATTTCTGTGGAGTGGCCAGTCCGGAAGCCAGACTGATGAGGGTCTAGGAGGTCATTCTGTAAGAGATAAGCAGTAAGTTGGTTGGATACAGCACGTTCAAGTGTTTTATAAAGGAAGGAGAGAAGAGAGACAGGACGATAGTTGCCTATGACGGTGGGGTTCAGGGTTGGTTTTTTTATGAGCGGCGTGACTCTGGCTTGTTTTAGGGAGGTGGGGACCACCCCTGAGTTGAGTGAGGAGTTGATGGTTGCAGTTAGGAATGGGAGGATGTCTGGTGCTATGGTCTGGAGGAGTGGGGAGGATAGCTGGTCCAGTTGGCATGTAGTCGGACGGTTTGACGTTACTAGTGTCAGGGTCTCGGCTTCTGTAATGGGAGAGAAAGACGACAGAGTGAAGGATGAGGTTCTCGATTCAGCATTTGGAATAGGTGGGGGTTGGGAGAAGGAGCTGCGGATGTTCTCCACTTTTTCCTCAAAGAAGATCGCGAAGTCTTCATATATATTCACATATATATAGTGATATAAATTAGATATAAACATGCTGGCTGTGTGTGTGACATGGTCCTCTTGGAATAGTCATTGGAATAACAAAGGAATGACAGACTAGAAGCTGGGCCTTTGTTCAGGTGTGAATTGGTCTAGAGTGACATTGATCACATTGAATTCTCGGAGTGTAGTCCTTTCATCAAATAGCTGAATTCACTTTCTTCCTTTCAAAGCCCTGTACTGGGATTTAGTTAGAATGTTACCAGAATGTTTCATAGGACATTGATTGAAAACTATCGGCTATAATTTTACAATTGATGGCTTATTTTGAAGGTATGAACCTGTAGTTTCATATTATGTAAAACATTTTAAATTCTGAGGGAGGAGGTGCTCAACAGCCCAGACTCTAGAGGGTGTTAATCACATTGGGTCTCATTTACCAATGGACTAACTGGAAAAGTTAAGAATTTTTTTGTCCTAGCTCCACTTAAGACATTTTCGGGACGATTTTGGGATTCACCAACGGTCCTCTTAGTTAAGAGCAGGATTTAGGAGCGCTGAAGAGCAGTCATAGGTCGGACAGACTGGTGTGCGCCGTGTTCTTAACGGCTTTATTTGGGAGGAATCATGATGATTGCGTTCACATCGACTCTACAGACATCCTTGGAATTAAATAATCATAATAATAATACATACGAGGGCGGCTGAGTGGCGCAGTGGGCAAGGCGCTCGCCACCAACGCAGAAGATACTGGTATCGAGCCCAGCTCTCGGCGTTGCTACCGGCTTGGCCGTCCGTCATACTAACACAATTGGCAGTGTTAGAGGGTGGGAAAGCCGGTGGGTGGGGATTGGACGTTGTGGACAGCGACTCCTACAGGTCGGTTGGGTGACGCCTGTACAGCAGAAACAGGAAGTATCGGGGGCAGCGTGAGCCTCCCACGCGTTACTCCTCGCCACTTAGAGTTCGTGTACCGGAGGGGACACGTGATGCAAGGCTTCTATCCTCACTACAGCCGACCAGTGGGAGGCATAGTCTAGCAACGTTCAAGACAGGGGAGGGAAAAATTGGAATCACAAAATTGGGATGGGAGAAAAATAGAAAAATTGGAGAAAAAGTGGGGGAAAATAATAATAATACATACGACACTATTTGTATGATAAAAAATTACATTTTGCATTTACAGTCATGCCTCAACGATGCATCGATTCGTGATGGTTGGTTTTATAAAAGAAATTGGACATTGCTTATTGTATACATTGTAAGAGCCAGTGGATAAACATTCCACTGCTCATCTTGCCCGGACAACAGACGTGCTGTCCAAGTCCGACAGCGATTAATTGCAGGGATGTAGGATGAATAAACATGAATTTGACTTACTTGATTTTGTCACTATTAGATACTGTTTACAATTTCTCTCAAGAACTAAACACATCACTTCAGCAATACTCAAACAAGGGTATCAGAGAATAAGCGTGGCACCGCTGGTGTACTGTACGCAGCACATAGAGTATCTGCAATCTCCTAATAAAACAAGTCATTAGAATAATAATAAGCCTACTGTTGCTGGAACGATTCATTGCACATATAGTAAGCATGCGTATGTGTGTGTGTGTGTGTGTGTGTGTGTGTGTGTGTGTGTGTGTGTGTGTGTGTGTGTGTGTGTGTGTGTGTGTGTGTGTGTGTGTGTGTGTGTGTGTGTGTGTGCTCGCTGAGGCTGGTGGCTGCAAGCGCTTCCATCACCACTGCGGTCCACTCCTGGCTGTCCAGCACCGCCCACGCGTGCTTACTATACGTGCAATTAATTGTTCCAGCAACAGTAGGCTTATATTATTCGAATGTCTTGTTTTATTAGGAGATCGCAGATACTCTATGATCTGCGTACAGTACACATCATTCTCACGCTAAGACGTGTACTGTACTGTACTGTACTGTAGTAGAACTACAGTATGACTACTATAGGGCAGCACATACAGTATCTGCAATCTCCTAATAAAACAAGTCATTACGCATGTAGACTATACAGTACGCGTGTGCACGTGTGTGTGCTGAGGCAGGTAGCATGTAGACTATACAGTACGCGTGTGCACGTGTGTGTGCTGAGGCAGGTAGCATGTAGACTATACAGTACGCGTGTGCACGTGTGTGTGCTGAGGCAGGTAGCATGTAGACTATACAGTACGCGTGTGCACGTGTGTGTGCTGAGGCAGGTAGCCAGGAGTGCGAAACAAGACGGTATAAATATGGAATATTAATACAGTCTATTCCACTATAGCTATAGTGTGCTGTATGATGACAATGCATTTTAATCTAATCTAATTTTGATCCGTTTCAAAGCGCTTCTGCGCTACCTGTTGAATAGGAGAATCACCACATGCAATGCTGACCCTTGTTTTGCACACGGCCCTCACCTTATATTATAATGAGCTGGAGGGGCGTGTCTGTATGCAAATCGGGTCTACGAGAACGCGCTCCCCAGTTTGTGAATGAGTGGCGTACGATCATTCAGGGGTTCACAGCTGCAATCATTTGGCAAGTTAAGACAACCTCTCCACGTGTTGATGAATCCGCGGGTAACTGTCGTAGGCTTTCTCTTATGAACTTCCAAGGAGGTTGTCGTAAGAGAAAACTTAAGACAACATTGGTGAATGAGGTCCATTGTCTCTCTGATATCTTGTCTGTATGTCTGTCTGTTCTGTAACATGGTTGTCTTATGTTTAAATGTTTTGTAACGCATTATTGTGTGTTCTGACACAAAACTGATTTCCGTACCAACAGACAAGAAAGGATTATCTTATCTTATCTTATCTTAGAAAGGTGCTCCCAAACGTCCCTGGAGCTGAGCTGAGGAAGCCAAGGAAAAGCTTAGATTATTTATTTAACCCTTTCACTGCCACACTACCAAATGGTTAACCCTTTCACTGCGACACTACAGAAGGTGAACCCTTTCACTGCCACACGACAAAGGGTTAACCCTTTCACCACCACACTACAGGCGGTTAACTGTCTGTAGTGTGGTAGTGAAAGTTTAACCTTATGTAGTGTGGTCGTGAAAGGGTTAAGAGAATAATAGAAAGTGGTCTACAGTGTGAAGCCTCATCAGAAGAGCCAGAGGCCCCTGCTCTGCTAACACTGTGGCCCCTGCTCTGCTAACACTGTGGCCCCTGCTCTGCTAACACTGTGGCCCCTGCTCTGCTAACACTGTGGCCCCTGCTCTGCTAACACTGTGGCCCCTGCTCTGCTAACACTGTGGCCCCTGCTCTGCTAACACTGTGGCCCCTGCTCTGCTAACACTGTGGCCCCTGCTCTGCTAACACTGTGGCCCCTGCTCTGCTAACACTGTGGCCCCTGCTCTGCTAACACTGTGGCCCCTGCTCTGCTAACACTGTGGCCCCTGCTCTGCTAACACTGTGGCCCCTGCTCTGCTAACACTGTGGCCCCTGCTCTGCTAACACTGTGGCCCCTGCTCTGCTAACACTGTGGCCCCTGCTCTGCTAACACCGTGGCCCCTGCTCTGCTAACACTGTGGCCCCTGCTCTGCTAACACTGTGGCCCCTGCTCTGCTAACACTGTGGCCCCTGCTCTGCTAACACTGTGGCCCCTGCTCTGCTAACACTGTGGCCCCTGCTCTGCTAACACTGTGGCCCCTGCTCTGCTAACACTGTGGCCCCTGCTCTGCTAACACCGTGGCCCCTGCTCTGCTAACACTGTGGCCCCTGCTCTGCTAACACTGTGGCCCCTGCTCTGCTAACACCGTGGCCCCTGCTCTGCTAACACCGTGGCCCCTGCTCTGCTAACACTGTGGCCCCTGCTCTGCTAACACTGTGGCCCCTGCTCTGCTAACACTGTGGCCCCTGCTCTGCTAACACTGTGGCCCCTGCTCTGCTAACACTGTGGCCCCTGCTCTGCTAACACTGTGGCCCCTGCTCTGCTAACACCGTGGCCCCTGCTCTGCTAACACTGTGGCCCCTGCTCTGCTAACACTGTGGCCCCTGCTCTGCTAACACTGTGGCCCCTGCTCTGCTAACACTGTGGCCCCTGCTCTGCTAACACTGTGGCCCCTGCTCTGCTAACACTGTGGCCCCTGCTCTGCTAACACTGTGGCCCCTGCTCTGCTAACACTGTGGCCCCTGCTCTGCTAACACTGTGGCCCCTGCTCTGCTAACACCGTGGCCCTCGGCTGCTGGAGGAACCTCGCTTCACGGCAGCAGCCACCTCTTTACGTGCCCAGAAACCTTTGGTCAGACAAACCTCAGAATGCTACTGGCTGTAAAATAAAATAAAAATAAAAAGATTATAATAATAAAAAGAAACGACCCCGTGTACTGGCGTGTTAAGAGGTGTTTGGGGTTTGAGCAGATTTAGCGTGTGTGTGTGTGCGTGTGTATGTTTGTTTCGAGGGCGGTATATGTTTATGAACTGTTGAGTGGGGTTTTTTGGAGCGAGCGCAGCGGGACCACCGCTTGCCACCTCTCACCCCCACCGTGGCCTGGGGGGGACGAGGGACCTGCTGCGGCCTGGCATGTGTGGGGGGGGGGGGGATCTAACAGTGTCGTTAAAGAGCAGCGCATACAGGGCCCCTGTGTGTGTGTGTAACTGCTAAGAGAGAGAGAGAGAGAGAGAGAGAGGGGAGGGAGAGAGAGGGGAGAGAGAGAGGGAGAGAGAGAGAGAGAGAGAGAGAGAGAGAGAGAGAGAGAGAGAGAGAGAGATGGAGAGAGAGAAAGTAAGAAAGAGAAAGTAAGAAAGAGAAAGTAAGAGAGAGGGCAGGGAGACGGAGAGAGGGATAAATAGAGAGTAAGAGAGATAAAGTAAGAGAGAGGAGGGAGAGAGAGAGAGGGAGAGAGAAAGAGAGAAAGTAAGAGAGAGAAAGTAAGAGAGTGAAAGTAAGAGAGAGAAAGTAAGAGAGAGAAAGTAAGAGAGACAGAGAGAGAGGAGGGAGAGAGACAGAGAGAGAGAGAGAGGGAGAGAGAGAAAGTAATAGAGAGATAGATAGAGAGGGAGAGAGGGAGTAGGAGAGAGAGATAGGGGGAGAGAGAGAGAGAAAGGGGGAGAGAGGAAGAGAGGGAGAAAGAGAGCGAGGGGTAGAGGGGGAGAGAGAGAGAGAGAGAGAGAAAGAGAGAGAGAGCGAGGCTGGAAACGTGCCTGCAACACCCTCCAAACCAATACCACCCACTCCAACTCTGTGACCCTTAACACACACACACACACACACACACACACACACACACACACACACACACACACACACACACACACACACACACACACACACACACACACACACACACACACACACACACACACACAGAGGACCCACATCTCTACTCTACCGCACGGACCCATGTGAGCCAGACGAGGCCTCCTGAACAGAACACACGCAAGGCACACACACCCAGGAACACGCCTGGCCCTCGTTTAAAAGTCTCAGTCTGAGACCACACTCCACTTGATCACCGGCGGAATCTACAAATATTTGCGACAGGCTGGCTGGTCTGAGGCCAGTGTGTGGACGTACAGATGGGGTGCGATGGCCCAGGAACGCAGAGCGCTCCGGACAGTAAACGAGGCTAGTTGGGTGGGCAGCTATTAGGACCCTGGAACGAGAGCTTTGGAAAAAACTGCTAAACCACCGTTTCTCTTCCCTCCCCGCCAGTTTGCTGATTAAGCGATGATGGTAATTGGTCCTGGGAGTCCTGGGCGCTGAGGCTCTCTCTGTAATGTAACGTCTTCCCAGAGATCTGATCCTGGGTCAGCAGGCTGTGTACCTCCCTGGGCCTGGTGTCTAAAAGCCTACATGGCTCTCTGCAGCACCTAAGTCTAAGTGCTATAATTAAATTTCATGTAATTTGATTTAATGTAATGTAATTTAATAACATTTAATGTAATCTAATCTAATTTAATAAAAATGTATAAAAAGTCTTATTCCTTTACCCGACATTTATTTTCTACATCAATGTAAACGTATACCAGCTAACAAGCTAATTTTCATCCACAGTCCCTGCCTGAAGGACGTGTTTGGCGTGTGCTTTGCGCGTCCATTATGCGTTGACATTTAAAAGACATATCCCCCGGAGACATTCTAGGCTCTGAGCGGAAAGAAATGAGATGTTGTCGTCGTCGTACTGTATGCTGTGCGAGAGCTTGTTAAAGCTGTGTGTCCTGAGTGTGTTGTGATAACCTTTTCATCACCGCTGATAATGCCTTTCCTCTCCCTCCACTATGCGTGGCGGCACATCCATCCTTCCAGCGATTAACCAGCGATTAACCAACAGCGACGCTTAAACGTCTGTGGCGTTTGGGAATTTCACTGAGGGCATCGTGCAACAATGTTACAATGTTAAAAAGGTCATGTGCTGTCACCAGCTTGGCTGGCCGTTCACACTAATACAATTGGCAGTATTAGAGGGTGGGAGAAGCTGGCGGGGTGGGTCCGGGTCGTTGTAAACAGCGACTCCTACAGTTCGGTCGGGGCGCCTGCTCAGCGCGGATAGGATCTAAGGGGGGTAGTGTGATCCTTCCACACGCTACGCCCTCTCAGTGAGAATCCGCACTGCCAGGTGAAAAGAAGCGGTTGATTGGCTGGACGTGTGTCGGAGGAAGCACGTGGTAGCCTCCACTCTCCCAGACCG
Organism: Notolepis coatsorum; assembly: GCF_963971535.1. Taxonomy (NCBI): domain Eukaryota; kingdom Metazoa; phylum Chordata; class Actinopteri; order Aulopiformes; family Paralepididae; genus Notolepis; species Notolepis coatsorum. Next base: position 207,928,171 of record NC_140168.1, on the reverse strand, counting down.
ACTGTGGGGGGTAAGTGCGCAGCGACCAGGAAGGGGATTGGGAATTGGCATAACGACTAACATTGGGATGGGAGAAAATCGGAGGAAAAAGGAGGGGGAAAAAGATAAAAAAAAAAAGAAAAAAAGAAAGGGAACTTTTCTCAAGAGCCAAATTAATTATTTAATTAACTTGCATCTGGCCACCGTGGCGAAGTCTCGTCGGCTGGGACCACCCTCCGCGCGGCCTGTACGTGGTTGGGACCACCCTCCGCGCGGCTTGTACGTGGCTGGGACCAACTGGCTGCGCTACCAGTGAACCCGCTCGTTGCCAGAGTCAACAAGGCCAGTGTGCACTACCATAGATATATATCACTAGATGACTCACCCGCACTGCTGGCCAACGGAGACCGACATTGCCACATGGCGGCCATCTTGCGTTGGTGGAGCACGTCCACTCATAACATGCATGTCTATGGTGCATGTACTATTGAAATAAACATAGCTTGGTTTGTCAGATATGTAGTTACCATACTGCATACATATAATGGACTTTCATATAAAAAAATATTTTTGTTTGTGCAGATCATCACCTTAAAGCAGTAGTCCACTCAAGCAAGATGGCCGCCGGTGAACTACGCAGGAGACGCGTGAATTTTTTTCGTAGCCGTAGTTTGCGAAGACGCTCTCTGATTTGCTAGCCCGCATACAGCGAAGACCCTTTCTGATTGGTTTAGCTCCGAAGGGCTCTTCCGCCTTGTACATATAATTCTCTGCTTCGAATGCTTTGGCCCTCTTTCGAAGTGGGTTATGCTTAGAGTTTATCTTTAGAGCAGGGCGATGTGTTACGAGTGGGGGTAGTGTGGAGAGGAGAGAGAACCCAATACTGCGGACAATGACTAATGAATGGAGGAAACGGAGACAGCAGTTGCTCTTCTCAGATACGGTGATCTATTTATTAGCGAAACACTAGAGCCAAGAAATGTATTTAGAGAAACAAACAAAACAAAAGGCACTAGATACAAAACAAACTGAAGACACGAGAAAACAAAGATGCACCAAAACGGAATACTAAATCTACTTACAAACTCTCAATACAAAACAGCAAGGCAAGGGAGACGACAGGAGACACGGCGGGCAAGGGAACACGGAGGAAACTGGAGGTAACACGGAGGGATGACGCCACACAGGAAGTGGGAACAGGACACACTAATATACACAGACTAATTACAATTGAAAACACCTGGCAGGCCAGTCTAAAACACAGAAACAATTAACACCAACTAAACACAAAAGCAATCTCACAAACACAAAACCAAAACAGGTGAACCACATCACACAAGGTAAGGGAAGGTCAACAACACACACAATGAAATTACATTACTCAAACAATTAATTACATTAGGCACATTTGTGAGAACAGACAAAATGGACGCCTGCACCGTCTGATGGTGCCCACTAGAGTGCGCCATGAGACCACTGACAGGAGGTAGGGAATGTCCAATGTCTTTCTTATCATAACAGGCCCACAAAGGGCTGGGCCTGGGGTCGTTACAGCGATGGACCACCAGCCCTGATTCCAAACTCTAAGCATAACCCACTTCGAAAGAAGGCCAAAGCATAACCACTTCGAAGCAGAGAATATATATCTACAAGGCGGACATTTCTATCCCAGAGCCCTTCGGAGCTAAACCAATCAGAGAGGGTCTTCGCTGTACGCGGGCTAGCCAATCAGAGAGCGTCTTCGCAAACTGTGGCTACGAAAAAAAAATCATGAGCCATCTAGTGATATATATATCTATGTCCACTACAGGGTATTAATGGCTTTCTGCAGATTCCTCTAAGGTCGCTCTCATGTGACACTGCGTCGTTTGGGCCCAAGGCTTCTTTTTTCTTTTAGATATTTATTTTAACATTTTTACAGCTTTTACTGGTCAACATGACCGACAGAGGAGAGGGAGAACGAGAGAAGATGTGGGGAGGACATGACCGACAGAGGAGAGGGAGAACGAGAGAAGATGTGGGGGAGGACATGACCGACAGAGGAGAGGGAGAACGAGAGAAGATGTGGGGGAGGACATGACCGACAGAGGAGAGGGAGAACGAGAGAAGATGTGGGGGAGGACATGACCGACAGAGGAGAGGGAGAACGAGAGAAGATGTGGGGGAGGACATGACCGACAGAGGAGAGGGAGAGCGAGAGAAGATGTGGGGGAGGACATGACCGACAGAGGAGAGGGAGAACGAGAGAAGATGTGGGGTCGGACATGACCGACAGAGGAGAGGGAGAACGAGAGAAGATGTGGGGGAGGACATGACCGACAGAGGAGAGGGAGAACGAGAGAAGATGTGGGGGAGGACATGACCGACAGAGGAGAGGGAGAACGGGAGGAGATGTGGGGGAGGACATGACCGACAGAGGAGAGGGAGAACGGGAGAAGATGTGGGGGAGGACATGACCGACAGAGGAGAGGGAGAACGAGAGAAGATGTGGGGGAGGACATGACCGACAGAGGAGAGGGAGAACGAGAGAAGATGTGGGGGAGGACATGACCGACAGAGGAGAGGGAGAACGAGAGAAGATGTGGGGTCGGACATGACCGACAGAGGAGAGGGAGAACGAGAGAAGATGTGGGGGAGGACATGACCGACAGAGGAGAGGGAGAACGAGAGAAGATGTGGGGTCGGACATGACCGACAGAGGAGAGGGAGAACGAGAGAAGATGTGGGGGAGGACATGACCGACAGAGGAGAGGGAGAACGAGAGAAGATGTGGGGTCGGACATGACCGACAGAGGAGAGGGAGAACGAGAGAAGATGTGGGGGAGGACATGACCGACAGAGGAGAGGGAGAACGAGAGAAGATGTGGGGGAGGACATGACCGACAGAGGAGAGGGAGAACGAGAGAAGATGTGGGGTCGGACATGACCGACAGAGGAGAGGGAGAACGAGAGCAGATGTGGGGGAGGACATGACCGACAGAGGAGAGGGAGAACGAGAGAAGCCTTGGCTCGGCCGCGTAGGTCTGCCCAGCAGTATGCGGTCTGCCACTCGGGCGCCCCCCGGCCCAAGGCTTCTTATAGGAGGACGGAGAGACTCAGATGAGGACGGAAACGGACACATCTGTGACCCCTACTGTGTCTGTGACTGTTCAGATCTTTCAAAAATGTTCAATTTGAATCCCTCCGAAAGGGGCTGACAGGCACCACACAATGGATGACTCAATGGTTAGTCATTAGAGTTTGTTTATTTTAAACAATCTAGTTGAAATGTTTTCCACAATACAACTTCTTATAATTCCCACAGTTGACCATAGCTTGTATATAGTTTCATTCTTTAGATAACCATAGCTTGTATATAGTTTCTTTCTTTAGATAACCATAGCTTGACTGTCCATAGGTTATAATTTCCACAGCTTTACCATAGGTCAAAAACCTGTGAAACAGAACAAAATGCACAGTAGCATACACATTAATTACGCATAATATTAATAGTTATATTATATGTATATTAATATACTATCAATACTACTATTGAATATACATACTGTAGAGGTGGATGGCAATGAATAAGACACTGGAGAGAGTGGATCCATTTCAATTGACTATTCTTTGTTTAGTTCCTGCATAGCATTTCACACATCATGGCATGCAATGCCTCACTTCCTGTATCCATGCTTCTTCTTCATGCCTGTCTAGGCAGGTCACCTCTGTTGACACCAAGTGGTGCAAATAAGTAACTGCATGCTTCACACTGTGTAACAGTAGGACACAACATTTCCTCTCTTTGTAGAAAAACATTTCCTCAGAGGCTAAATAAAATTATCTCAGAACCTGCATTCAGGCATAACCATTTTCCTTAACTGTACTCAGTACTGTATGAATAAAGGTTAGTAAACCAGAAAATATAAGAAAGGTGAACATGAACATGAACACAAAATACTCTGTTTCACAGATCTGAAATAGGATACAACTGTAGGATTTTTCTTCTTTTTTTTTTAACACTACATTGCATACTTTTGAAAATACAACAAAACAAAAGATCTGTTGACAAGCTACATTCGGAAGACCAATATCTAATCAGTCACATATTCTTGCATCCAGTTAGGCTTCTTTCTGACTCGTGGTTTCTTTGGAGAGGATGGAGAGGCAAGGTCAGGTGAAGCAGGAATGTTCTGTGGCTTTACGGCTGCACAGCGATCAGGAGCTAGGTGAGAGGCGTTCCATCTTCGGCCATCTTCCAGCAAGTATGTGCTTTGGCCGACCTTCTTAGTGACTCTCAGGGGAGCACCAAACTTTGGGTGAGCTTTGGGCACATGGAGAGGTGTTTTCACCCGTACACTATCCCCTTCTTGAAAAGGTGGAGTGCATGCGCCTCGTTTTCCATCAGTATAAGTCTTCATCTTGTGTTGATGGCGTGTGACTTTCTCTCGTACCTGTTCATCCGAGACAGGGTCAGTATGAGAGCGCGGCAGGGCAGTCAACTTTGTGCGCATCTTCCGGCCATACAGTAGTTGATAGGGAGACACACCTGTAGCTGCATGCGGTGTGGCACGGTAAGCCATCAGGAAGGCAGTAATGGCAGGTTTCCATGGTACAGACTGTATGATAGCCATCTGCACAGTCTCTTTCAGGACACGATTGAAACGCTCTATGGCGCCATTCGCAGCAGGGTAGTACACAGAGACTCTGTGGTGTACAACATCCCGTTCAGCTAGGAAAGCAGCAAAGTCAGCTGAAGTAAACTGTTTTCCATTGTCTGTCACAATGGATTCCGGGTTTCCTTGTTTACTGAAGACGGAGGAGAGGAAGGATGTAACATCCTTTGTAGTGATATTTGCAGTGAAAGCGACCTCTGGCCACTTACTGTAGTAGTCAATCAGAGTGATGGCATATCGACAGTCCCATGTAGCTGTTTCAAAAGGACCGACAATGTCCATTGCAAGCTTTTGCCATGGCCTGTCCGGGAATGTAACTGGTTGTAGTGGAGCAGGGCGTGGCGTTGCAGTCTTGTCATTGGACTGGCATGGCTGACATGACTGAATTGTAGAGTGGACCAGGTCATCCATCTTTGGCCACCAGTAGTACTCTCTCAGGCGTTGCTTTGTTCGCACCACTCCTTGGTGTGTCTCGTGTGCAAGAGCCACCAGAGTAGCACGCAGTGCGATTGGCACAACCAGACGTGCTCCCCGAAGCACCAGTGAGTTTTCCACTGACAGTTCATGACGTATGGGGAAGTATGGGGCAACTTCTGGACTCAGCATTTTCACCTTTTGTGGCCAGCCACGTGCAATCTGTTTACGGAGTGCAGAAATCTCCGGGCAAGAGGCAGCAGCAGCCTCAAAGTCAGTAATGGGCAGAGCAGCAAGAGCATCAGTGATGTAGGCAACCATTTCAGGCTCCGCATCCAGGGCAGGGTCAGGAGCTCCAGGAAGTGGAAGACGGGACAGGCAGTCAGCCGTGTAGTTGTCTGACCCTGGGCGGTAGATCACATCATAGTCATAGGTCAAGAGCCTGGCAGACCAGCGTGCAATGCGCATTCCAGCACGACCTATGCCTTTAGTAGTAAGCAGTGTAGTGAGGGCTTGATGGTCAGTACGTAAGGTGAATTTTCGCCCCCACAAGTATGTGCGCCACTTTTCCACTGCCCAAACACATCCCAGCGCTTCCTTTTCTACAGTGGAGTATTTGCGTTCCACTGTGTTGAGAGCCCGGGAGGCAAAAGCCACTGTATGTTCCTCCCCGTCAGGATGAAGCTGGGTGAACACAGCTCCCAAGCCGTAGTCTGAGGCGTCAGTAGACACCACTGTATGCAGGGAAGGATCGAAAAGGGCAAGGGCAGTACTGTTCACCAGTAGCAGTTTAATTTTCTGAAAACTCTTCTGTGCCTCACTCGTCCAGTGAAAGTCAATGTCTTTCCTGATGCATGCCCGCATTGGCTCAGATTCTGATGCATAGTTCGGGATGAACTTTGAATACCATGAGACTAGGCCTAGAAAAGAGCGAAGGGCAACGCCATCTGTCGGAGCTGGGGCATTCAAAACAGCTTCGATGTGCTCTTTGTCAGGCGCAATACCTTCAGCTGACACCACGTGGCCCAGGAAGCGTAGACTTGACTGATTATAGCAGCACTTTTCCTCATTCAGGAGTAGACCTGCCTCTTGCAGGCGGTGTAGAACTTGCTTCAGTCGAGCATCATGTACTGTGCTGTTGGCTCCATAGATGATAATATCATCCAGATAATTCTGCACCCCTGGCAGGCCTTTGAGGATGGTAGCCATCATCTTTTGGAATGCAGATGGTGCAGAGGAGAGGCCATAGGGCACACGGCAGTAGCGGAAGAGTCCTTCATGGGTAATGAAAGCAGTCAGGTCCCTACTTTCCTCATGTAGGGGCACCTGGTGGTAGGCACTAGCCAGATCAATGGTTGAAAACACTGTGGCCCCACGCAGAGTGGACAGCAGCTCATCTATGTGTGGAATTGGATAGCAGTCTGTAATGACAGCCTTGTTTGGCTCTCGGAGATCCACACACATACGAATGTCTTCTTTCGTGTGACAACGATAGGAGACACCCAGGGGGAAGCATCAATCCTCTCTATCACACCAGCAGCCAGCTGTCTGTTTATCTCTTCTGTGACTGCATCTCTCACAGACAGGGGCAAACGGCGCAGTTTTTGTCGAACCGGGGGAACAGAGGCAGAGACTTTGACCCGGTGCACAAACTTTTTAGCACAGCCAACTAGTGGGGGAGAGGTAGAGAGGTGCAGCACAGGGGCAGTTGGAGCAGAGGCAAAAGGAGGAGGAACCACAGCACCTCCTACAATGTGAATGTTCAGTGCAATCATCAAATCCAGGCCCAGCAATGGGGTCCCCTTCTCCACCACAAAGAAGGTTGCTGCAGCAGTGACATCATCTCTAGTCACCAATGCTGAAAGACATCCCAGCACAGGTATAGGTGACTTGGTGTATGTGATTAGTTGAATAGAAGGTGGTGTTAGGTGTGACTCACCAAAATGTTCTTCAAACACACTTCTGGGCAGTATGGACACTGGGGACGCAGAGTCAACAACCAGGTCCATGGCATAGACTGGTGAGCCTGAAGGCTGGATCTTGACATTGCATTTTATTTTATCAGATTTACCGGCAGCCTCTTGAATGCACAGGACAGTCAATTCAGGAATCTCCACTTCTCTTACTTGATGTGTAGGAGCAGAGCGGCACACTCTGGCAAAATGTCCCTTCTTGTTACAAGTTTTGCAAGTAGCCTTAGCAGCAGGACATGAGGGAGCATTTGCTAGGTGACTGTCAGATCCACATCTGAAACATGTACGGGAGGACTTCCCAGTTGCAGCAGTAGGTGCAGGTGTGAATGGTTTATGCTGAGGCCGTGATCGAAATTGTTTCTTTTGCACTGCTTGTACTTGAAAGCTAGGTTTATCTCCAACCATGCATTTAGCTTGTTCAGCTGCAGACTCAATCTGTGTAGCAAGTGTGATAGCCTTGTCTAGAGTGAGATTAGGCTCCAGTAGTAGCTTCTCCCTAATATGGGCATTTGTAACATATTGGATAAGCTGATCACGCAGCATCTCATCATTCTTATCACCAAAGTCACATGATGATGCAAGCTCTCTGAGAGCAACCACATATTGGGCAACAGTCTCATGTGGGCTTTGTACCCTTTTTCTGAATGTGTGACGTTCCACTACCACATTAGTCATTGGTGTGAAGTGTGCACTTAATGCAGTAACAGCAGCATCATAGGTATCACCTGTGTTTGGCAATGAGTGAAAAGTCCTCTGTCCTTCTGTTCCAAGGCAGTGAAGAAGAACAGCTCTTTTCCTTGCATTATGCCAAGCATTCCCTGTTGCATTTATGACCAGTAGGTAGTTGTCAAACATTAGCATCCATGTCTTGAAAGGAATTGTAGGCTTTCCAGGGCATTGCAAAAACGGAGCAGGATTATGCACATTTACAGCCATCTTCACAAATAAATTGTCAAAAATAGTCTTCTGTAATCAAACTGTAGCAGGTGGGTTATCTCGTCGCCAATTTGTAGAGGTGGATGGCAATGAATAAGACACTGGAGAGAGTGGATCCATTTCAATTGACTATTCTTTGTTTAGTTCCTGCATAGCATTTCACACATCATGGCATGCAATGCCTCACTTCCTGTATTCATGCTTCTTCTTCATGCCTGTCTAGGCAGGTCACCTCTGTTGACACCAAGTGGTGCAAATAAGTAACTGCATGCTTCACACTGTGTAACAGTAGGACACAACACATACACTATACATTTCATACATACTAATCAAACCTGCATGTCATGTCCCCTTTAACAGTGGGCGAAAGAGGGAGAACTACAATGACTACATTTACCAGAATGCCTAGCAATGTTTACTTCCTCCTCATATCACACAAGCCATTCGAGCCCGTCGTCTCAGACACAAACCCACACAACGGGACAAGACAGCAGTTCTCATTCATCGGAGCACACACACACACCAAAGTTCCGCCACATGAATCTCACTGTGACAAATCGGCAGAGCCACAGAGGCACTAGATCAGCGTGCACCATTGGCAAAGTACGCTAGCCTAGCCACAAGCTAGCGCCAAACATTTAAGCACAACGTTCATTCATTTAGCCAGCATTCCCCAACAACCCTGTGTACATGCAGATATTATCGGCAGGCTGCATTAGCAGCCAGCAGCCAACGTGATACATTACATTGTGTTTATAGGTGACATATCCAAGTTAATTGACTAATTAAGGTTACTTTACCAACGGGCGATGTGATCCTGTCAGAGCTCTGGTTAGAATGACAATCAGCCACCATTTAAAAAGGCAGCTGGGCCAACTGCCCATGCTCACAAGCAGAACACCTGTTAAATTATTTAGACCCATTTACATGGATCTGATCCTTACATTAAATAAACCAAAAGTCTTGACAGTGAGCCCTACTGTGTCTGTGACCCCTACTGTGTCTGTGACTGTGTCTGTGACCCCTACTGTGTCTGTGACCCCTACTGTGTCTGTGACTGTGTCTGTGACTCCTACTGTGTCTGTGACCCCTACTGTGTCTGTGACTGTCTGTGACCCCTACTGTGTCTGTGACCCCTACTGTGTCTGTGACTGTCTGTGACCCCTACTGTGTCTGTGACTGTGTCTGTGACCCCTACTGTGTGTGTGACCCCTACTGTGTCTGTGACTGTGTCTGTGACCCCTACTGTGTCTGTGACCCCTACTGTGTCTGTGACTGTATGTGACCCCTACTGTGTCTGTGACTGTGTCTGTGACCCCTACTGTGTCTGTGACCCCTACTGTGTCTGTGACCCCTACTGTGTCTGTGACTGTCTGTGACCCCTACTGTGTCTGTGACTGTGTCTGTGACCCCTACTGTGTCTGTGACCCCTACTGTGTCTGTGACTGTGTCTGTGACCCCTACTGTGTCTGTGACCCCTACTGTGGCTCTGCATCTTCTTCTTTTTTATCCACTTTTTCTATTTTTCTCCCATCCCAATTTCGCAGTGCCAATTCTCCCCTCCCCTGTCTTGAACGTTGCTCGCATATGCCCCCCACTGGCTGGTTGTAGGGAGGATAGAAGCCTTGCATCACGTGTCCCCTCCGGTACACGAGGAGGCAGCCTGTCATCTTTTCACCTGCCAGCGCGGACTCTCATTGGCGAGGAGTAACGTGTGGGAGGCTCACACTACCCCCGCTACTTCCTGTCTCTGCTGTGCAGGCGTCCCCCAACCGACCTGTAGGAGTCGCTGTCCACAACGTCCAAATTACCACCCATCGACTTCCACCCGCTAACTCTGCCAATTGAGTTAGTATGACGGCCGACCCAAGCCGGAGGCAACGCCGACAGCCGGATTCGAGCCCGGTGTCTCTTGCGTTGGTGACGAGCGCAATGTCCGCTGCGCCACCCAGCCGCATTGGCTCTGCATCTTCTCAGACCCTCTCCTATCCGAGCTCCTGGGGGGTCATCAAAGAGAAGCAGGCTATTATCGGTCCTCGCTCCACAATGGTGGAACAAACTTCCCACCACAGTCAGGACAGCCAAAACCCAACCAATTTTCCACGTCAACTAAAATCACACTTCTTCAATCTGAAATGAAATAAAAAATAAAAACGACTAATTTTCGTACCGTCTTTTACTATTATGCACTTTGCTACTAAGTAATCTACTGTGCCTATATTACTACCTACTATGCTAATTTGTCTATACTACTATGCACTCAAGACTGTGGCACTCAAGTGCAACACTGTTTGACAAACAATCTTAGTGACCCTTCGTTGCCAGAGTTGTACCTTTCCTGCTGACTTGTTGTGCAGAACTTGTACGTCGCTTTGGATAAAAGCATTCAGCTAAATGACTAAATGTAAATGTAAATGATTAGGGAGGGAGGGAGGAAGGGAGGGAGAGAGGAAGGATGGATGGATGAAGGAAGGAAAGGAAAAAGGTTCTGTTCTGCATCACGGTTCTTCCTCTGCAGCCTCGACGTGACCCTGTCCTCTCTCGGCCACAGTGTGCTCTCTCTTGTCTCTCTGAAATAACCAATATGAAAGCTAAAATGAAAGCATATTGCATACATTACAAAATTGGCCACATTTCCCAGTGCTCGTTCATTTCCAATATATCAATATTATGACAATGGCTACGCGGCCCAGCTTGCAATTACATTCAATCTGTAATTTGCTGTGTGAGCGGAGCCGATGACAGGTATATGGGTATTAACCCTCTGAGACCCACGGGGATGGCCAGCGGCATCGACCGCCGGCTCGGCTTTAAACCCAGAGCGATGCCAGTGTCATGGGAAATTAGACGACCGCAGGAATCCATAGGTACCAGGCATGTCGTGCTAGCTGGTCGGGAGGGGGCTTAAGTACCAGGCATGTCGTGCTAGCTGGTCGGGAAGGGGGTTAAGTACCAGGCATGTCGTGCTAGCTGGTCGGGAGGGGGCTTAAGTACCAGGCATGTCGCGCTCGCTGGTCGGGAAGGGGGTTAAGTACCAGGCATGTCGTGCTAGCTGGTCGGGAAGGGGCTTAAGTACCAGGCATGTCGCGCTCGCTGGTCGGGAAGGGGGTTAAGTACCAGGCATGTCGTGCTCGCTGGTCGGGAAGGGGGTTAAGTACCAGGCATGTCACGCTCGTTTGTCGGGAAGGGGGTTAAGTACCAGGCATGTCGCGCTCGCTGGTTGGGAAGGGGGGTTAAGTACCAGGCATGTCGCGCTCGCTGGTTGGGAAGGGGGGTTAAGTACCAGGCATGTCACCCTAGCGCAGTGCTTCTCAAACTTTTTCTGTCAGGCCCCCCTTTGGCGGACCAAAATATTTTGGGCCCCCCCTCCCCCCCAACAAAATAGTCATGAAATGGGCCATGTTTAAATTTATTGAAATAACACCAATATCGTGACCTTTCAAATTGGCCCTATATTTTGTTTTCAGAGCTGTCATGGATGAAAAGCCAGCTTCACACAGATACTGTATGTGGTGCTGAATGGTATCAACACCTTAACTGCTGCATCATGAGATACTTGGTACTCAGCACCACACTCTGAAACTAGCTCTCGAGGTGGTATCAGATGAGATTTCAAAGAGTTCTTCCAAGAGTTTGGATGGAGATGTGTCAGGAAGCTTTGTCTCAATGTTGTCTGTAAAGTTTTTTTTTATCCAGAGTAACTTGGTGATCCTTTTGTGTTTTATTAAATAATGATTTTCAGATTTTGAGAAATGGTATTTTCATGGAGAACAGTGCAGCTGCAACAGATAGCACTTTAGTGATAATCCAATTATTATTATTATTTTTTTTTTTATAAATCTCATGGCCCCCCCTGTCATGCCTCTGCGCCGGGGCGCGCCCCCCACTTTGAGAAACACTGCCCTAGCGGGTTGGGAAGGGGGCTAAATACCAGGCCTGTGGTGCTAGCTGGTCAGGAAGCGTGAACACTTTCGGCAACCAACATGCCCTTCCGCGTTTCTCTGATTGGCCGAGCGCCTTCCGCGTTTCTTTGATTGGCCGAGCGCGGCTCCCCCTTAAGCTCCAGGAGAGAGGAGAGAGGCTGAAAACCCGCAGTTCTTGTCCGACTGATGGGAGCCGAATCCCGGATCTGATTTTTCTGATGAATACCCCCAAAACATGGAGGTCCCGAACGCATGGAAGTAATTTTTGCGTCGTAACGAATCATTAAAAAAATATACCGTTAACTGGAATATGTTGTGCCTTTACACATATGTTGGATTATGTAATTGGTTTGTCATGACAAACTAATAAAAAATCACGATTTACCCGGTGGCTACAACAACACACAGTGACTACATGCATCATTGTTTACAATGAACGGTGGGGCTAATCTAAAGGACTGGACACGGACGTGTTAAACTAACCTAAAGTTAGTTGTTCACCAACAATCTACAGACACAAACAAACACAGAACCGGACTGTTATATTAACCCTTTAATCGCCAATGACGTGTTAAGACGTCATTCCTCGCCATGCGTAATCTGCCAATGACGTTTTACAGCGTCTTTGAGATCAATATTTCAAATTTCTGTCATGGTATTCATATTTCACCCACGGATCATTGACTGGTGCTGTAGGACTCCGCTCAACTCTCCAATGCTTCAACACCGCCACCTGGTGGCCGATCGGCGAGTTACAACCGAATGTTGATAATTGTGACGCCGGTGTGTCTCCCTATTCCCTCCGGACTCCATCTGGACACACTGGATAATCGATCCGTTGCCATAACTCGATAAACAACATTATTTGGACGTATATAGTATTATACAACCCGGAAATGGTTCGCCTAGATCAACATCCCATAATAGCGATCTTTTTGCTCCAGTATCATCCCCCATCGCTACGAGGAAGCTGCGGTGAGTTTCAGCGTTTTTGATTATTATTATCCATACAAACTGCTATGATCATTGTTTACAATGGCTCGCTGATAACAAACTATCATTACACATGGGCAAAACAGAGTCCATTCTCTTCGGTTCAAATAACAAACTCAGCAAGACCAACGGCTTCTCAGTTACAGTGGGTGACAATATTGTCACAAGGAAAGACGAAATTACCTACCTGGGTTCCATCCTAGAGGCAAATCTTTCCTGTGACAAAATGGCATCCAATGTAATAAAAAAAGTCAACCAACAAACTAGATTCTTGTACCGGATCTCCTCTCTGGTAAACAAGAATACCCTGAAGACTCTGGCAGGAGCACTCATTCAAGGGTACTACGACTATGCATGCACCTCATGGTACCAAAGCACCTCAAAGGCGCTTAAAACAAAATTACAAACATCACAAAACAAACTGGTCAGACTACTACTTGACCTGAACCCCAGAACCCACCTCACCCCTGCCCACTTTGACAACCTAGGATGGCTTAGAGTAGATGACAGAGTACAGCAACTTGCAATGGGCCTGGTCTACAAGATACACTATACGACCGGGGTACCCATGTACATGTCAAAATACTTCCCAAAGGTCAGTGAATACCACAACCACTACACCAGAGGAAGCTCAACAAATCATGTAAAACCCAGATTCGGCTCAAACAAGGGACTAAACACGTTTCGCAATTATGCCACAACAATGTGGAACGCCCTACCCAAAGCTGTAAAGGAATGTGAATCACTACCCACATTCAAAACCGCTCTTAAAGAGCACCTACGGGAGGCTGCAATTCGAAACTGGCCACCGTAAATGCCCAAAACCCCCACCACCTCCTAATAGACAGTCTCCTCCCCACCGCATGTATATTTTCCCTCCCCGCCGTATGTATATTTCTCTCCCACCCACCCACCCCCTCCTAATGTACAGTCCCCTCCCCATCATATGTATATACTCTGTCAGGATCTAGGGGTAACAATACTGTATATTTGAATACCGTTTATGTCACAAATGTATCAGTACTAAATACCTATATGTCCCTATGCCATAAATGTCATGTATGTTGTGTATGTCATAAATGTCTATATGAATTGAAAATGGGGGACCCTGATGGAAACAAGACAAACGTCTTTCTCAGGTATGCATCCCCTTAACAATTGTATGTATTGAGCCGTACTGTATTGTACCCATTCTGCAATCTGTTAAATAAAGTTTTCATTCATTCATCAATATATCACCCATACGACATGAAACATTTAACGTTGGTCATTGCATTATAAACGACCCCCCCCCCCCTCCGGTCACCAGCAGATGATGACATTTACATTTAGTCATTTAGCTGACGCTTTTATCCAAAGCGACTTACAAGTTCTGTACGACAAGACAGCAAGAAGGGTACAACTCTATCAGCTGAGTAACAATGTTCATCAAGTGTTGCGTGTTACAGTGTAGGTTAGTTTATTAGGACAAGTGCATGACAGTAAGGTTAGTCAGGGTTAGATTTTTTTTTTTTTTTTTTTTTTTAATCATTTCAGATAATGGTTGAAGAAGTGGGTCTTTAGTCGACGGCGAAAGATTGGACGGGATTCAGCTGTCCTAACTGGGATGGGTAGTTCATTCCACCATTGTGGGGCAAGGACTGAGAATAGGCAGCTTCTCTTTGATGACCCTCCGGGAGCTTGGATAGGAGTAGGTCTGAGGCGGCCAGAAGATGCAGAGCGTAGGGGTCTTGAGGGTGTGTAGTTAGAGACCATTGACCGGAGGTAGGCGGGAGCGGTTCTCTTTGCCTCACGGTATGCTAGGTCGAGGGCCTTGAAGCGGATACGTGCAGCAATGGGGAGCCAGTGCAGGTCCCTAAGAAGTGGGGTGACATGGGCCGACTTCGGTAGGTTTGAGATCAGGCGGGCCGCTGCGTTTTGAATGAGTTGAAGAGGCTTGGTGGCAGTGGCCGGGAGGCCAGCTAGCAGTGCGTTGCAGTAGTCGAGGCGGGAGATGACTGTTGATTGGACGAGGAGTTGGGTGGCTTCTTTTGTCAGGAAGGGGCGTATCCTTCTGACGTTGCTCAGGAGGAATCTGCAGGTTCTGGTTGTCGCTGCGATGTGAGCAGAGAAGTTCAACTGGTCGTCGAGGACAACACCAAGGTTCTTGGCGGTCGGGGACAAGGTCACAGCTGCATTCTCGACTGTGATGGAGAGGTCGGTCAGGGGGGAGGATTTGGCCGGCAGGTGGAGCAATTCTGTTTTGCTTAGGTTCAGTTTGAGGTGGTTGGTCGTCATCCAGGCGGAGATGTCGGACAGACAGGCCGAGATCCGCTCAGAGACGTGGATATCTGAGGGAGGGAAGGAGAGGAAGAGTTGAGTATCATCGGCATAACAATGATATGAGAAGCCATGAGACGTGATAATGTTACCCAGTGATTTAGTGTAGAGGGAGAAGAGAAGGGGTCCTAGGACCGAGCCCTGGGGGACACCCGTCCGGAGGGGGCGGGTGGCCGACAGAGTCCCTCTCCATGACACTTGGTAGGAGCGGTCGTTGAGGTATGATGTCAGCCATGTCAGCGCAGATCCAGCCACTCCCATTCCTGCGAGGGCCGCGAGGAGGATCTGATGGTTGACTGTGTGTCGAAGGCTGCAGATAGATCTAGGAGAATCAGGACAGAGGAGAGGCCTTTTGCTTTTGCTAAGTGAAGTGCCTCTGTGACCGCAATGAGGGCCGTTTCTGTGGAGTGGCCAGTCCGGAAGCCAGACTGATTGGGGTCTAGGAGGTCATTCTGTAAGAGATAAGCAGTAAGTTGGTTGGATACAGCACGTTCAAGTGTTTTAGAAAGAAAGGAGAGAAGAGAGACAGGACGATAGTTGGCTATGACGGTGGGGTTCAGGGTTGGTTTTTTTATGAGGGGCGTGACTCTGGCTTGTTTTAGGGAGGTGGGGACCACCCCCGAGTTGAGTGAGGAGTTGATGGTTGCAGTTAGGAATGGGAGGATGTCCGGTGCTATGGTCTGGAGGAGTGGGGAGGGTAGCTGGTCCAGCTGGCATGTAGTCGGACGGTTCGACGTTACCAGTGTCAGGGTCTCGGCTTCTGTAATGGGAGAGAAAGATGACAGAGTGAAGGATGAGGTTCTCGATTCAGCGTTTGGAATGGGTGGGGGTTGGGAGAAGGAGCTGCGGATGTTCTCCACTTTTTCCTCAAAGAAGATTGCAAAGTCTTCGGCAGAAAAAGATGAGGGAGGAGGGGGTGGGGGGGGGAGTGAGGAGGGAGGACATGGTAGCATGCAGTTTGCGAAGATTCTTGGCAGAGGCCTCGATCCTATGGTGAAAGAAAGAAGCTTTGGCATTAGTAATGGTTTTGGAGAATGTTAACAAGAGGTTGTGATATGTGTCGATGTCAGCAGTGAGGCGTGACTTTCTATACTTCCTCTCAGCCGCTCTCAGGACCTGTCTTTGTTCTCTCACTGCATCCGTCAGCCATGGACTGGGTGGGGAACGGCGGGCAGGTTTCTCAACGAGGGGACAGAGCTTGTCAAAGGAGGTTGCAAGGGCTGAGAGGAGGGTGGAGGTTGCCATCTCTGTGGGGAGAGCAGAGAAGGTGTCACTCAAAGGTAGAGCGGATATTATGTCAGAGGAGAGGGTGGAGGGGGATAGGGAGGCCAGGTTACGTCTGAGTGAGACGGTTTGAGTTGGGGTGAAGACCTTTCGGTTAAGCATGAGAGTTAGTGAGAAGGATATGAAGGAATGGTCAGATACATGTAGGGGAGTTACCGTGGTGTTAATGATGCTGGAGTTACGGGAAAATATGAGATCCAAGGAGTTGCCTGCTTTGTGGGTGGGAGGCATGGCAGTGGGAGTCAGGTCAAATTGTTGTAGGAGGGAGACCACTGGGACCGACTGAGATGAGTCAGGCAGGTTGAAGTCGCCCAATAGAAGGAGCGGGGTACCTTCCGGTAAGGAGCTTAGAAGCATGTCCAGCTCATCTATGAAGTGATCGAGGGGACCTGGAGGGCGATAGAGTGTAACAATGGTGAGATTGAAAGGATTAGAGACAGATATTGCATGATATTCGAGGGAGGAGAGTGACAGTTCTGGGAGTTGTGTTAGGTTTGTAGCCCATGAAGGAGATGTCATGAGGCCAGTGCCTCCACCCCGTCTGGAGGGTCGAGGTGTGTGAGTGAAGTTATAGTTTGTAGATAATGCTGCAGGTGTTGATGAGTTATTGGGAGTTATCCAGGTCTCAGTTAGAGCCAGGAGCTGCAGATTTAGACTATGGGCGTAGGCAGTAATGAAGTCAGCTTTCTTGACTGCTGATTGACAATTCCATAAGCCTCCCCGTACTGTGACAGGTGTATTAGTGGCTGTAGGAGGGTAGGAGAGATTTGCCGGGTTGCTAGCAAACTGGCATGGATGGGTAGAGTCAGTTCTGGAGGAGCAGATTGTGGATATAGGTATGAGGCACATTGTGGTGTCAAGAGTGGCATGACGTTTAGGACCTTGTACAATTGAAATTTTTAATCTGGCGTCAATCGCTATCAAACTGCATTTGATGGTCTAATATAATTATGCATAAATGGCTATAACTCACGTTCTATTAAATACTGCATAAAATGATAAAAACATATTTATACTCTAGACCGTATTTTTGTATGAATGTGTGAATGAAAAAGTAAAACGTTCCTACACAAATCAAATCAAATCAAATCAAATTTATTTATAGGGCCCGACAACACACGTTAATGTCCCCATGGGCCGTACAGATCTTCTTTAAACAAGTCAAGAAGAAAACATAACAATAAGTCAAGAACAGAACAAGAACACCATAAGGTGCAAACATTTTTAGATGGATGCAAATAAATGAAAGAATGCAAGCACTCCCAGACATACCCCACGCGAAGGTAAGGAAAAACTCACTAAAACCTAACAATAGGGAAAAAAGCTCCACAGGCAGTGTGGAGGAGAGAAACCTTAGAAGGGCCATTCACCGATAGCTAATCGATGTTGAATGGGCCATAGTAATGTCAATTTAGCAATACAATTTAAAAAGTTATAGCCCTGCAAAGTAGGTGAACATCTCCATAGACAAATAGAGCTGGCAGACTGGCTACAAGGATGGATATAAGCGTGGCAGAGAAAGGGTTAAATTAATTGATTGCTGTTTAATGCGTCCGTGTCCAGTCCTTTAGATTAGCCCCACCGTTCATTGTAAACAATGATGCATGTAGTCACTGTGTATTGTTGTAGCCACCGGGTAAATCGCGATTTTTTATTAGTTTGTCATGACAAACCAATTACATAATCCAACATATGTGTAAAGGCACAACATATTCCAGTTAACGGTATATTTTTTTAATGATTCGTTACGGCGCAATCAATACTTCCATGCGTTCGGGACCTCCATGTTTTGGGGGTATTCATCAGAAAAATCGGATCCGGGATTCGGCTCCCATCAGTTGGGCAAGAACTGCGGGTTTTCAGCCTCTCTCCTCTCTCCTGGAGCTTTAGGGGGAGCTTAGTATTCCTGCCTCTGAGGAGCGAGTCGCGGCTCATGCGCATGCGCGCGCTCTGCCAATCAGAGCAATTCAGAGCAACGCGGAAGGGCATGTTGGTTGCCTAAAGTGTTCCTGCGGTCGGGAAGGGGCTTAAGTACCAGGCATGTCGTGCTAGCTGGTCGGGAAGGGGGTTAACTGACGCTCCAGAGTTAGGTTACATTTTGACAAAGGGAAAAATGGCATGGGTATTTTCAAAGGGGTCCCTTGACCTTTCACCTCAAGATATCTCAATTAAAATTGGTTCTATGTGTTACTCGCAAGTCTCCCCTTTACAGACATATCCACCTTGTGTTAATCCCATGCAGTTTGTGGCAAAACCCATGCATATTTTTTAAGGCTGTCAAAGTTAACGCGGTATTAACGATTCTATTAACACCACATTTTTTTTTACTTGCGATTAACTTTTAAGAAAAAAAAGTTTTTACTTTTTTTTTTTTTTTTTTTTTCTAGACTTCACTCAGGTGTATTATTGATGCTCTCATTGATACTATGTTTCTGAAGTGTGTGTGTGTGTGTGTGTGTGTGTGTGTGTGTGTGTGTGTGTGTGTGTGTGTGTGTGTGTGTGTGTGTGTGTGTGTGTGTGTGTGTGTGTGTGTGCGTGCGTGCGTGCGTGCGTGTGTGTGTGTGTGTGAGATAGAGAGAGAGGGGGGGTGAGAGAGATGAGGAAGGGGCAAGAGAGAAAGAGAGCTGGGAGAGTGTGTGAGATAGAGAGAGAGGGGGGTGTGTGATTAATCAGCCCTTGTGTGTGTGAATGTAACAAGTTCCTAACGTTTTCTTTCCCCTATTATTTCATGCACACTTTATTCATTGTTTTAAATTATTATTTTCTTTTAAGTTATTTTGTGCATCACTCTGTTTTGAATTTGATGCAAATTTGCAATGCATGAGGGTCATCCTTTTGTGTTAAATGGCTGCATAAAGCAAGCATTTGTTGACTCGCATGTTGATAAGAGTATTAAAACTTGGAACTTTAAAAAGATCTGTTTAAGGTAGATACAATTTTTTTTTATGTGATTAATTTGTGATTAATCGCGAGTTAACTATGGACAATCATGCGATTAATCAGATTAAATATTTTAATCGATTGACAGCACTAATATTTTTTTAAATATGTTTATCAATTCCTGAGTAGTCAGAAATGGTTAGATTTATGACTAGAATACCTTGACACATAATGCTGAGCTGCATCTCAGATTAATCAGCTTCCAGACGATGCCACCACTTATATTTGACATCTACTGTGTCAAATAGAATAGTTGACCTGATATCTCTCCCTAAAGAAAGACCAGCATGAGTCTATGTGGGCCTCTTAAGGGTTAATGCAAGGCGCTCTGTCTACGGATGCTGGATCCCCATCCAGTGTTCTGTCTTTGGAGCTCCTTTATGGTTTCCACAGATTTCATATCAGCTTTCTTCTCTGTTTTCATTCATCCGATGTCCTGTTTTAAGTTTTTGTCTGATGGTAGTTATTGTGTCAGTTTAACAGGGTGTGTAGCAGTAGCGTGTGTGTGTGTGCGTGCGTGTGTGCATGCGTGTGTGTGTGCGCATGCGCGTGTGTGTGTGTGTGCGCATGCGTGTGTGTGTGTGTAGGTGTGTGCGTGCGTGTGTGTGTGTGTGTGTGTGTAGGTGTGTGTGTGTGTAGGTGTGTGTGTGCATGTGTGTGTCTGTGTGTGTGCGTGTGTGTGTAGGTGTGTGTGGCAAACAAAGGAGATCTCTCGGTAGCCCGGAGGTATTCTGGAATCCCAAACAACGTCTCTCTCCCTGTAAGCGATGATGTCATGACGAGCCCCCATTTCACCTTCCTGCGCTCTGGGCGGCCTCCTCCACGCCGCCGCCTCCACGCTGCGGCTCACGTTTAGCCCAGAGGTGATCAGATCTTTGTTACCTGTCTCTCAGCTCTCGGTCTCGCTCGGGGCCCCTGGCCCCGCAACCTTCTGTTTGCCTTGGCAGTGGGGACTGTCTGGGTTTGTCATGGGGTCTAATGGCCTTGCCATGCCACACACTCCCCCCCCCCCCCCCCCCCCCCCCCCCCCCCCCCCGTTCTCCCACTCTCCGCTCTGGAATAATATCACAAAAGACCCTGATCCTCCGCACATCCGCCAACGCGCGTCTTAATTCTGTAACGTTGCGTCCGATCATGATTCTAGATTAGCTGAGGCTGGATGACACTGGAATTCCTCTTAAGCTCCAAAAAAACTGAGAGGTTCCCCTTTGATCCGTTTCCCACCGGAGTCTGGGGGTAATCTCCGTATCGCCGTCGGCCATCTCCGGCTTATCATCCCCGCGGCATCGAAAGCACAAAGGAGCCCTAATTTGCAGTAAGTGCCTGTAGCTCCGTGATTTGGACGGAGTGAGAGGTGAGGGCAGAGCCGCTCCGGCCCTGAGAGGGTATCGCGCAGCAAGAGAGCGGCGTCTGTGCCTGTGGACGGTGTTAGCGGGGAAGATCCACACCTTCCAGAACCACGTTGTACCCCCCCCCCCCCTGTTGACCGTGTGATCGAACCCCCCGCCCCGGGAACCTTGTCTCCTTCTCTACCTTCCTTCTGTCTCAAGGAAGAAAATACTAATACTAAGTAAAGCCAACTTTCCACTTTACTTTTGAGGGGAAAAAGGAAAGGGAGAAAAATAGGGGAAAATACAAAATAAATAAAAAAATACTAACCTTCATACTTTTGCTATTATGCATTTTGCAAGTAATCTTCCTTGCCTATATTACTACCTACTAAGGCCGTCCCCGAACCCTGTTTTTGGGATTCGAACTTCGTCAGGGTTTTTGGAACGAACGTTCGAACCTTCGTTTAAAACCTTTTTTTTAAGTTTAAAAATGTTTTAATGTTTTTTTTTATTTTATTTTTTTTTTACTATCCTCAAACTAAATCCTAAATTTTTTAATCTGATTAAATGATAATTTTTTTTATTAAATCAACTTTCCAGCCCCAGACCCAGCCCAGGGAGAAGCCCCACCCCAAATCAATTAAATCAACTTTCTAATGAATATAACTCATCAGTTTCCTTTAATACTATAATATTAGTGTAGCTAATCTGTATCTGCAACTGTGAGGAAAAACCCCATTGGTTTAAACAGAATTAATAAAAAAATATATAAACATTTAAAAATTTTGTAAATTTTATTTTTATTAAATTATATATATATATTTTTATTATTTATAATTCGAATGTTAACGTAACGATCGAACGTTCGAACATTCGGGCTCAGCCTTACTACCTACTATGCTAATTGTGTCTATACTACTATGCCTATATTCAGGCATGCGTTCTTCATGGGACGGGGTTGCACGGTACTCGCTATTTGCATATCAATAGCTCCGGTCGTCAATACGTTCTCAGATACATTCACACCTAACTTGTTGTGAATGACATGTGTTACATTCCATTCGTAGAGGCAATTAGGCACTGTCTTTAGTCTGTGCTCAAGTTCTTTAAGTTCTTTAATAGTTGTCATACAGAAGTACAGAATACTTTCATACAAAATGCTTCTTACTGTTACGCTCCAGAGACTGTGCTAGACAAGATAGTATCAAATAACATAATATAGCATGTAATTTAGAAGAAGAAAAATGAGGTCACAGTGTTCGGTATAGACATATGTACAATGTTCTGAGTTACCATATAATATACAATACTATGCAGTGTACTAATGTACAGTACTATCTAGTGCAAAGCAGAAATGGGATGAGGTACAATTTTAGGTACAATTTACAGTAAGGTGTACGAGTTGTAGTGCAATCCTTCATCAATAAATATAAAGTGTGGGGAGTGGGTGCTACAGTGTGTTTGTTTAAAGTGGGTGTGTGCTATAAAGTGTGTGGAGTGGGTGCTACAGTGTGTTTGTTTAAAGTGAGTGTGTGCGTGTGGATGTGTGTGCTATGTGCGTTTGGTGGTTGTTGTTGTGTAGTGTTCATTCATTGTTCGTTTAGCAGCCTGATGGCCTGGGGATAGAAGCTTCTTCTGAGTCTTTCTGTGCTCGCCTTGAGACTCCGGTATCGCTTGCCTGACCGCAGCAGTTCAAAGAGGCAGTTGTTCGGGTGACTGGAGTCTTTAATGATTCTCTTAGCCTTGCCCTTGCAACGCTTGTTGTAAATGTTCTGGAGGGTGGGGAGCCCCCCTCCAATTGTGCGTTCGGCTGAACGTGTCACTCTTTGTAGTCTGCTTCGGTCTTGTGCAGTGCTATTCCCAAACCAGGAGGTGATGTTGCCGGTCAAGATGCTCTCTATTGTACATGAGTAGAAGTTCTTAAGGATCTTCTGACTGACTTGGAACTTCCTTAGGCGCCTGAGGAAGTAGAGGCGTTGTCGTGCCTTCTTCACAACACTGTCAATGTGTGTGGTCCATGTCAAGTCCTCGGATATGTAGGCTCCGAGGTACTTAAAGCTGTTGACTCTCTCAACCGGTGCCCCGTCGATGCTGAGGGGGCTGTAGTCCTTGACCCCCGACCTCCTGAAGTCCACAATCATCTCCTTTGTTTTGCTGACGTTCAGGGAGAGGCTGTTTTCCTGGCACCATCCCGCCAGGACCTTGACCTCTTCCAGGTAGGCCCTCTCGTCGTTGGCAGAGATCAGGCCCACCACCACTGTGTCGTCAGCTAATTTGATGATTGTATTGCTACTCCGCTGAGCCACACAGTCGTGTGTGTACAGTGAGTAGAGGAGGGGACTCAGAACACAGCCCTGGGGGGCCCCTATGTTGAGGGTGATGGATGAGGAGGTGCAGTTGCCTGCTCTCACCACCTGGGGTCTGCCAGTCAGGAAGTCCAAGACCCACTGGCAGAGGTCATAGCCCAAGCCCAGGTCCCTGAGCTTGGCTATGAGTATGGAGGGGACTATGGTATTGAATTGATTGATTGATTGATTGAAAACTTTATTAACAGATTGCAGAATGGGTACAATACAGTACAGCTCAATACACACAATTGTTAAGGGGATGCAGACCAGAGAAAGACTTTCGTCTTGTTTACATCAGGGTCCCCCAATGCCGAGCTGTAGTCGATGAATAGCATTCTCACATAGTTCCCCTGCCTCTTGTCCAGGTGTGATGCTGCTGTGTGCAGCACATGGGCTATGGCGTCCTCCGTGGACCTGTTGGGGCGGTATGCAAATTGCAGGGGGTCCATGTTGATGGGGAGGGAGGAGCAGATGTAGCCCTTTACTAGCTTCTCAAAGCACTTCATGGCTATGGAGGTGAGAGCTACAGGGCGGTAGTCGTTGAGGCAAGCAGGCTTGGATTTTTTGGGTACAGGGATAATAGTGGACTTCTTCAGGCAGGTGGGGATGACAGCCTGTTCTAAGGACAGGTTAAATATGTCAGTGAATACTGGGGCCAGTTGGTCGGCACAGACTTTTAGGACGCGGCCGGGGATGCCGTCCGGACCTGCTGCCTTCCTGATATTCACTTTTTTAAAGGTCCGCCTCACCTCATGCTCTGTTACCCTGAACACTGCGCCTCCATCAGCAGCCGACCCCCCCCCCCCCCCCCCATTGCCGTGGCTTGTGAGCTGGTGTTGTTATTACCAGCATCAAGCGAGGGGACATTAAATGCGCATTCGCGGGAGCGAAGTCTTGTGTGCAAGACTGGCAAGGGGTGGTTTGGAGGGGGTCCGGCACGACCCACCCCACGGCAGATTTTTGTACATTTAATGAACACCTGTACGTGCAATTTCCTGCAATATAGAGCCTTCAATCTTGACCAATAAAGCTGCTCTTTTCACTATAAAACTCAGTTTATATTGCAGTATGATAGCCAATTACTATAATAATAATAATAATAATAATAATAATAATAATAATAATAATAATAATAATAATAATAATAATAATAATAATAATAATAATAATAATAATAATAACTTTCCCCATCCTCCCGAAGCCCCTCCGTTCACAGCAGCAACAAGCCAACAACAACAACATCATGACCACATCAATATTACACGGGGACCCTGATGTAAACAAGACAAACGTCTTTCTCTGGTCTGCATCCCCTTAACAATTGTGTGTATTGAGCCGTACTGTATTGGACCCATTCTGCAATCTGTTAAATAAAGTTTTCATTCATTCATTCATGAAAGATTCACTAGCTAATGGTTAGGTAACGCTAAGCACGGCGGCTCGGCTCGCATCACTAATACGATAAATATTCAGTTTCAATCTGTTTGCGCATTTAGTATACAGTCACAGTGTTCGACTTATGTTATGACTTGCTCCATTTGGTGTAAAACACAGAAGGATAATCCTCACAAAGCGAATGTTAAATCCAATATCCAGGTCCTCATTCAAAACAGCCGCCTCCCGAATACGCTCATGACGAGGGACATTCGAACAGCTGTTTTCGCACCAGCCGCCTCCCCCATTCCAACACGTTGTGGTACCGTCGAATGCGCGCATGCTCTGGGGGAGGGACCGTGGGAGGCACTGGATCAAACCATTAATGTGTGGGGTCACACAATCTTTGGAAACTTAAAAACTTGCTATTAAGTGTCATTGCGTGTTATTAATTTGATTGAAATTACGTAGTTATGGTTCGATTTATATATTGGGGGGGGTGGATATATCATATTTTTCATATGATCAAAAAGTGGGGGAGCAAAACCAGACGTTTGCCCCCCCCATGTTCAATAGTGATAGAGCAGATGCTTCCAGTGCTCCATTGGTCAGGCGTCTATGTATAGTATATTGTATTGTAACTCAGGTACTTCTACTCTGCATTGTGCATTGTATATGTATATACTGAACACTTTTGTCTACGTACTTGACTTCTATTTTATACTTGCTATACTTATTTTGTACTTATCTATTTTGTCTAGCACAGTCTCTGGAGCGTAACAGAAAGAAGCATTTTGTATACAAGTATTCTGTACTTCTGTATGACAACTAATAAAGAAACTTGAACTTGAAACTTGAACTTATGTATACTACTAATACTATGCCTACATTACTGCCTACTATGCTAATTATGTCTATACTACTATGCACTCAAGACTGTAGCACTCAAAGTTCAGCACTGTTTGACGAACAATCTCGCTGCCAGAGTTGTACCCTTCCCTTCCTGCTGACTTGTTGTACAGAACTTGTAAGTCGCTCTGGATAAAAGCATCAGCTAAACGTCTAAATGTAAAAAAATGTAGACGAGGATTCGCACACCATTGAGACGGGAATCATCCCGGTGTTTTTTCGATCAGGATCTGAGCCGACGATAGGCTAGATCGCAGTTTCGCCGCAATATATTTTTTCCAGCAGTTGAAGGGAAATCACTGAATTAGTCGACTCCGGTTGAATCAGAATCAAATTACTACCGCAAGTGGGAGAGAGAGAGGGGGGGGGGGGGGAGTGAGTGTGTGTGTGTGTGTGTGTGTGTGTGTGTGTGTGTGTGTGTGTGTGTGTGTGTGTGTGTGTGTGTGTGTGTGTGTGTGTGTGTGTGTGTGTGTGTGTGTGTGTGTGTGTGTGTGTGTGTGTGTGTGAATTAGTCTGTAAAAAGCTTTGTGAACATACCGCAGAACATAGTTTTTGTCTCGTTCCTCTACATCACATCAGCGCTGCTGTTTGCGGCTCGCCACATCATCAGGGCCCGGGGGGGGGGGGGGGGGGGGGGGGGGGGGTCAGTGGTCTAAATGTCAGCTGTCTTCAGCCCTGTAGACCACAGATGACTGATGTGCGTAACGGCTTGTTGTATCACTCATCCCGTTCACCCACCCGTTCTGCTTGTTTCTTCTCTCTCTCTCTCTCTCTCTCTCTCTCTCTCTCTCTCTCTCTCTCTCTCTCTCTCCCCCCCTCGCTCTCTCTCTCTCAAACTCTCTCCCCCCCCTCTCCCTCCCCCCTCTCTCTCTCTCCCCTCTCTCTCTCTCTCTCTTCCAGGACCTGCGAAGGGCAGAATATCAAATATCGCACATGCAGTAATGTGGTAAGTTCAGCGAACTCATCTTTATGTAATGGACGTCAGTGGGCCTTTCATGTGGTTTCTCCTCACGGAACGAGTCGAGGAGGCGAGCTGTCGGAGGAGGCAGTGTGGTAGAACTGTACAAATACTGCCAGGCTTTATGGCCTGGTGTGTGGGGGAGGGGAGGGAGGGGGGGTAATATTTGTGATCTGGGACCCTGTTGTGTGTGAGAGCAACTGGGCAACGGGGATATACGTGGGGGGGGGCAGGGGGTAGGGGGGGGGGGGGCAACATCAGCCTCTAATATGTTTCCTTTCACTGCCTCCATTTACGATGCTTCTATATATCATTAGTGTAACATAAGTTCTCCTGCATGTCCTAGAGACGAACCCCCCCCCCCCCCGCTTCAAACTCGACATACCTTTCATAGAGAAGCCGTATGATCGTTTGCAATAAAAATACATTTGATACATTTTCATGTAATGTGATATTTAGTGTATTTTGCTCTTATTTTGGCGGTTCGTTGCGTCGACTTAAGGCGCTCCCATAGTCCAGCAGACTGTACACAGAGCAGACTCCGCGGATGTCCGCGCGGCTCTTTGAGCTTTCATAGTCGAGCAGATCTCAGCGGACGTCCGCGGTCTATTTCCTACATTTCTCGCACCAGTTTTACTACATTTCCCACAATTCTGTCTGTTCTACTGCAGATCAGAGGGAACATTATCAGCGGGAGAGCGCGAGAGAGAGAGGGAGAGGGAGGGAGAGAGAGAGAGAGAGACAGAGAGAGAGAGAGAGAGAGAGAGAGAGCGCGCTTCACGGGCTCATCTCTCTCCTCGCGCCACCAATCGCTTGCGCGGCGTCACATTAAATGCAGTTCGATGTCAACCAGTTTTGTGTGACACCAAGTCAGCGGCGCGGATGTCCGCGCCTCAGAAAATAGGAGCGTCGCACCTGTGGGTCTGCTGTCCGCTGAGATCAAAGCTCAAGAGTCCGCGCGGACATCCGCGGAGTCTGCTCTGTGTACAGTCTGCTGGACTATGGGAGCGCCTTTAGAGTGGGGGGGGGGGGTGCTTTTCCTGGGTGGGCCGACAGTGGTTCGGGCAGGTAGAGCAGTCGTCTGGTAATCCGGAGGTTTCCGGTTCGATTCCCGCTTTTCCCGGGCAGCGTGTCGAAGTGTCCTTGAGCAAGACACTTAACCCCCTAACTGCTCCCGATGAGTGAGTGTGCAGAATCGGTGTGTGAATGTGTGAGTGTACGGGTCAAATTTGAGGAACAAATTGTAAAGCACTTTGGATAAAAGCTGCTATATAAATGTGTGTGGTTTTGGTGTGATGACGCAACAGGACCCAGGAGCAGACAAGACCAGGCGGGCAGTGAGTTAATGGACTTTTATTTATAATTAACTTAACCCTTATGTGGTGTTAGGGTCTCCAGCGACCCGTTTCAAGGTTATAATATGTAATAACTACCATGTAGTTGATTTTATTAGAACAAGGCTTTATGATATCCTCCACAACACATAAGCACAGCAAAACTATGTTTCACCTTTTTGAAAATTCTGAAGGTATCTGCAGAAAAAAAGGTACGACTGTGGTGTTAGGGTCATTCTTGACCCGGCAAGGTAAAACTATACTATAAAAATACTAAATATAAATAAATAAAATAATAATAAATATACTAAACTTTTTTTCAGAAGTTATATTCTAATATTGTTCTATTATAGTCAGAAAACATTATTATCTATGGGTTTCACATTTAGTATATTATTATTGAACAACCTCATTTTCATCTTAAAAATAAGGGACATGATGTGTCTCGGGGGCCATAAAATCTAATTACAATGGGATTATATGGTTATGAATGCATATAATGTTAGTTAGGATGTAGTATTAACTATATTGAGTGATACTCCTTTCTTTTTAGTGGTCAGGACTGAGTTAGACCCCGGGTCAACATTGACCCGCTAACAACGGTCAGTGGTGCCAATTCCTAACACAACACAAAAAAACAAGAGTATAGAAGAAGAAAAATAAACTCTCAGCCAACGCTGTAAACGAGGGGGGGGGGGGGGGGGGGGGGGAGGACTACACTACAAGTTTAAGCACGAAAAACACTAAACAAGGAAACACTTACTTTATGAGCACATGGAACATGGACAGGGTAACGACGATAATGGACCCACACAGAGACTGGGAAACGAGGAACTCAAATACAGAAACAAATGACAAAAGAGAAACACCTGGGATGATTACAACTGGAGACACATGGGAGGGGAGACAGACTGACAAAGAACTACAGGAAACAACAAAGAACTACAACTACGGATGGCAAGACACACAACAATGGGACAGAACAAGCAGACTACAGACAAGCTAATAACACAGTAACTAAAAAGACTAAGACTAGACAGCAGTGGAGGCTGCTGACCAAATTTTTAGGTGAAGCACAAATTATTATATTATATTATATATTAAATAATATTTTTAAAACATCCCCCACTGTGTGTCAGTGGTCAGTGGACACAGATGAAAACATATTAACATTAGGTGACAGCGGACCTGACCAGATGAAAACATATTAGGTGACAGCGCACCTGACCAGATGAAATCATATTAGGTGACAGCGCACCTGACCAGATGAAATCATATTAGGTGACAGCGCACCTGACCAGATCAAAACATATTAGGTGACAGCGCACCTGATCAGATCAAAACATTTTAGGTGACAGCGCACCTGACCAGATCAAAACATATTAGGTGAAGGTGACAAGGAAGCCACAGACTCATACCCCCCCGACACTCAACTAACCGCCTCGGACAGTCCTTCATACCAGTGGCCATCAGGCTCCACAACAGTGGGCAGCGACTGCTGCCAGACATCGACCTAGAACTAATAGGAACCCAAGTAGGACAATAACACTACCTTATGCATACTGCACCTTATGTGGATACTGTGATACTGTGAATAATGAATAATGTATATTTCAGTTAGTTAGATAGTAAATTATATTGACCTATTTGTTTACACTGCTTGTGTTGTTTTCACTACCTGTACCCCCCCCCCCTTCCCCCATGCTGCTATGATGCCTGAATTTCCCCAAGGGGATCAATAAAGGAATATCTTATCTTATCTTATCTTAAAAGGAAAGATGAAATTACCTACCTGGGTTCCATCCTATAGAGGCAAATCTTTCCTGTGACAAAATGGGATCCAATGTAATAAAACTAAGTCAACCAACGAACTAGATTCCTGTACCGGATCTCCTCTCTGGTAAACAAGAATACCTTGAAGACTCTAACAGGAGCACTCATTCAAGGGTACTACGACTATGCTTGCACCTCATGGTACCAAAGCACCTCAAAGGCACTAAAAACAAGATTACAAACATCACAAAACAAACTGGTCAGACTACTGCTTGACCTTACTCCTAAAACCCACCTCACCCCTGTCCACTTTGACAACCTAGGATGGCTTAGAGTAGACGACAGAGTACAGCAACTTGCAATGGGCCTGGTCTACAAGATACACTACACCACTAAGATACCCATGTGCATGTCGAAATACTTCCCAAAGGTCAGTGAATACCACGACCACAACACCAGAGGGAGTTCCACAAATCATGTTCAACCCAGATAAAAAAAAAAAAAAAAAAAAAAAAAACGTTTTTTTTAATAAAAGAAAATAGTCATAACTTAGAAATTAGATTGCATAGGTCTATGAATCGATATCGCGATTCTGTTTCGATTAATTGCCCAGCCCTACAGTGTGTACAGTAAGTTAGCTTGGTGATTATCATTGTGATGTAGGCTAAGCTGCCTAGCTACTGTTAGCATACAAGCACTGTAGCCTACTTACTTTTTCATCCACAATGTTTTTTCTGATCCAGATGCATAAATCCACTTCTTCATGTTGCTCAGTTGCTGGTTTATACTTCGGTCCTAATGTTGGCGCAAAGTTTAATTTAGCCTGACTTGTTATAGCTGTACAGCTTACTAACTACTAAACAACAACTTTCTCATAGTCTCAACTTTCACATAGTCAAAATGGGTCCAGCTGCATGTCCGGAGGATAGGTTTAGCTCGGGCCAATCTCAAGTTTCTCAAGTTTCTTTATTAGTTGTCATACAGAAGTACAGAATACTTTTATACAAAATGCTTCTTTATGTTACATTTTGTATAAAAGTATTCTGTACTTCTGTATGACAACTAATAAAGAAACTTGAGAAACTTGAGATTGGCCCGAGCTAAACCTATCCTCCGGACATGCAGCTGGACCCATTTTGACTTTGCAATGCAGAAATCTCTGATTGGATTTGCAAGGCTGCCAATCATATTCAACCTCCGTGTATTGGATGTCAAGGGCTGTCAATCAATCAATCCTCCATTCAATGGCAAGAGTTTAACTGCACAGACCGTGCTTAGATGAAGTTAATAGCCTATTTTGATTCGCTGTTATTTATTATTTATTTAACAATGGGTCACACCTGTGAAGTTTTCTTCACGAATAATTACTGCAGGCAATACTGCAGTGCAGGCCTGCTCAGAGCTGTCAATTTTGGCCATTTTTGAAGAAAAAAAAATTCACTGGCATTTTTTTTACAGAGGAAAACATTTATAAAAAAAAATAATAATAATAATAATAATTAAAAAAAAAATATATATATATATATTTTTTTTATATATATATATAGGTA
Source organism: Notolepis coatsorum (assembly GCF_963971535.1). Taxonomy (NCBI): domain Eukaryota; kingdom Metazoa; phylum Chordata; class Actinopteri; order Aulopiformes; family Paralepididae; genus Notolepis; species Notolepis coatsorum. The sequence goes on along the minus strand of NC_140168.1, from coordinate 207,897,178 downwards.
TATGTAAATTAATAATAATTATGAATTATGAGTGAATTTGTGTTTCACGTGTTGTCATAGAGAAACCTCCACTGCTAGACAGTAACTACAAGGACTAAAGGCTTCTACATGCTACAGCAACTTCAAAGCAACTGCAACACAACATCGGCGCGATTTCAACGCGGTTGTTTTAGAGGGTCTTGTAGACTGTGTTGCGAGGACGTTGCGTACATGTCCCCCAAATCTAACCTAAACGTTAAATACACGTTTGCTAGTCGAAATGACTGGACACACACAGGGACAAGTTAAACATCAATCAAGTAATTTATTCCAACAGGTAGTTTGAGCTGCATGAGCCGAGGTCTTTCTCTCCTCTCCATTGGAAACTAATGATGTTACGGTAACGTTAGCTCGAAAAGCACAGAAACGGGCGACAGAAGTTAAGCTGCTAGCAACAGACACTATAACACTTCCGGTCGGGGGATTTCAAAATAAAAGAGCGACGTCTAAAAGCACCGGAAATACGTTTATTTTGTACATTATCGAACGTTAACACGAACCTAAACTAACTTTAGTTAAACTAACTTTGCGCGTCGATGTTGCAGAAGCATAAAGGCAGAGTGTCTACAACACCGTTGCTTTGTCGATGTTGTGGTGCAGTTGCTTTGAAGTTGCTGTAGCATGTAGAGGCCTTAAGACTAGACAGCAAATCTAATACAAGAAAAACACTAGACTAACAGGGGAACATTAAGAAGGGCAAGAGAGAGAAGGGGAGAGAGAGCAAGAGAGAGAAAATGGAAGGAACACTAAGGGACAGAAATACAAGGAACATGCAGCTGGGTGGCGCAGCGGACTAAGCGCTCGTCACCAACCCAAGAGTCACTGGTATCGAATCCGGCTGTCAGCGTTGCCTCCGGCTTAGCCGGCTGTCATACTGGCTCAATTGGCAGAGTCAGCGGGAGGGAAGCTGGTGGGTGGGTCTGGGTCATTGTAAACAGCGACTCCTACAGTTCGGTCGGGGCGCCTGCACAGCGAGGGAAGGATCTGGGGGAGGTAGTGTGACCTTCCACACGTTACACTCTCCCAGTGAGAGTCCGCGCTGCCAGGTGAAAAGAAGCAGTGAGCTGGCTACACATGTGTCGGAGGAAGCATGTGATAGTCTCCGCCCTCACAGACCGACAGTAGGGGGTAGAGTGCGCAACGACCAGGAAGGGGATTGGGAATTGGCATAACGACTAACATTGGGAGGGAAGAAAAACGGAAAAAGGAGGGGGGGAAAGATAATAAAAATAAATAAATACAAGGAACAAACATACAAGGAGAGGTAGAGCAGGGGAGAACAGTCCATGAACCGGTGGGACATAACAAAATGCACCATTTTACCATTTCACCATCTTCCTCAGGACTGCCCCCCGGACGCGGGAGACTTCCGTGCGCAGCAGTGCTCTGCTCACGCCGATGTGCGCCACCAGGGGGAGTACCACGAGTGGCTGCCCGTGGACAACGACCCCGACAACCCCTGCGCGCTCAAGTGCCGGGCCTCAGGGCGCCCGGGCCTAGTGGTGGAGCTGGCCCCCAAGGTGCTGGACGTGGTGGAGCTGGCCCCCAAGGTGCTGGACGGCACGCGGTGCTACACCGAGTCGCTGGACATGTGCATCAGCGGGGTCTGCCAGGTCAGAGGTCAAACACACACACACACTGCTGATACTACACACACTGTCACACACACTGCTGGTGACACTACACACACTGTCACACACACTGCTGACACTACACACACTGTCACACACACTGCTGACACTACACACACTGTCACACACACTGCTGACACTACACTCGGGCGGCATGGCTGTGGTCAGGGGCGTAGCTGGGGGGGGGGGAGCTTAGGATGATTCCAAGGGCCCAGCACTGGGGGGGGGGGCCAAATTATTTTTTTCTTTTTTACTAGACATCACTCAGATGTATTATTGATGCTCTCATTGATACTATGTTTGTTTCTGAAGTGTATGTGTGTGTGTGTGTGTGTGTGTGTGTGTGTGTGTGTGTGTGTGTGTGTGTGTGTGTGTGTGTGTGTGTGTGTGTGTGTGAGATATATAGAGAGAGGGGGGGCTTTGGTAGACTATTGCATTGGTCCATTCATTGAAGATGAACGCAATGTGACATCCTTTACTAGGCTCACCCACCAACAGTGCAGGTGCTGAACTGCTGATCCGAATGTATAGGTAAAAACCATATTATGCGTTTTAATAAATGGCAAAAAAAAATTGTGCTCACATTAACTGGGGGCCTAGAAATACATTATTTCATGGGGCCCAGATTATACAGCTACGCCCCTGGCTGTGGTACTGAGAGTTTCCGTTTTAGGGTGGAATTTCTTTGTTGTTTTATGTATGTTTACCATATTGGAACAATTGTGGATGTGAGAAGCATATCGTTTTAAGCTTGTGTCGATCCTTATAGAAAGTATCTCTAGTATAATATCAGTCCCTCCAGGAAATCGCAACCCTGCGATCCCAATAATTAATGCAAATTCAACCAATCTCCACTATATTTGCGGGGACTTGCAATTTTGCAGAATTCCCGCAATTTATCCTCATTGAATGTCCGAATCCAGAGCCGTAGAAAGAGATACAGCCTCATACAGCTCTGACCAAATCAACAGGCTGCCGCACCCATTTTGGCCAATCGTCGCATTTCCCTGCGCCAGTCTTAAGACACCTAGCGTCAGTCTAAGACACCCAGCGTCAGTCTAAGACACCCAGCGTCAGTCTAAGACACCCAGCGTCAGGCTAAGACAGCCAGCGTTAGTCTAAGACACCCAGCGTCAGTCTAAGACACCCAGCGTCAGGCTAAGCCACCCAGCGCCAGTCTAAGACACCCAGCGTCAGTCTAAGACACCCAGCGCCAGGCTAAGACACCCAGCGTCAGGCTAAGACACCCAGCGTCAGTCTAAGACACTCAGCGCCAGTCTAAGACACCCAGCGCCAGTCTAAGACACCCAGTGTCAGTCTAAGACACCCAGCGTCAGGCTAAAACACCCAGCGTCAGTCTAAGACACCCAGCGCCAGGCTAAGACACCCAGCATCGGGCTAAGACACCCAGCGCCAGGCTAAGACACCCAGCGTCAGTCTAAGACACCCAGCGCCAGGCTAAGACACCCAGCGTCGGGCTAAGACACCCAGCGCCAGGCTAAGACACCCAGCGTCATTCTAAGACACCCAGCGTCAGGCTAAGACACCCAGCGTCAGTCTAAGACACCCAGCGTCAGTCTAAGACACCCAGCGCCAGGCTAAGACACCCAGCGTCATTCTAAGACACCCAGCGTCTGTCTAAGACACCCAGCGTCAGTCTAAGACACCCAGCGTCACACGTCATCGCATCGCGCCATCAGGTGAAATGACAGATGAAAAACCCTCTCCTTTACCAACGAATGATAACTGAAAAACTATTTCCAAATGTGTTACACGAAGGTGGAGGCAAACTATTTTTAAGATTTGTGAGATTTCGGGCAGCTGGGTGGCACAGCGGACATTGCACTCGTCACCAACGCAAGAGACACCGGGTTCGACTCCGGCTGTCGGCATTGCCTCCGGCTTGGGCCGGCCGTCATACTAACTCAATTGGCAGAGTCAGCGGGTGGAAGTCGATGGGTGGTAATCTGGACGTTGTGGACAGCGACTCCTACAGGTCGGTTGGGGGACGCCTGCACAGCAGAGACAGGAAATAGCGGGGGTAGTGTGAGCCTCCCACACGTTACACCTCGCCAAATGAGAGTCCGCGCTGGCAGGTGAAAAGATGTGACAGGATGCCTCCACATGTATCGGAGGGGACACGTGATGCAAGGCTTCTATCCTCCCTACAACCGGCCAGTGGGGGGCATATGCGAGCAACGTTCAAGACAGGGGAGGGGAAAATTGGCACAGCGGGTAATTGGGATGGGAGAAATATTGAAAAAAGAGGATAAAAAAGTGGATACAAAAAAGATTTCTTTATATAAAAATCCCAATTATTTAGCTAAATATTTTTGTACAATTCCTGCAATTCCGATTTTACTAATTGCATTGACATTTTTGAGAAAAGCCGCTGCAAAAACAAGCATTTCTGATTGCAACAAAACAAAATATATATATCCTCTCCAGATGAAAAGCGTATTTTCCGCAGTGTTCAGGTTTTACAGACACACTGCACTGCGCTCTACCTGCCGCCCAGCGCGGCTCCTAATCCCCGTCTCTACCTGCCGCCCAGCGCGGCTCCTAATCCCCGTCTCTACCTGCCGCCCAGCGCGGCTCCTAATCCCCGTCTCTACCTGCCGCCCAGCGCGGCTCCTAATCCTCGTCTCTACCTGCCGCCCAGCGCGGCTCCTAATCCCCGTCTCTACCTGCCGCCCAGCGCGGCTCCTAATCCCCGTCTCTACCTGCCGCCCAGCGCGGCTCCTAATCCCCGTCTCTACCTGCCGCCCAGCGCGGCTCCTAATCCCCGTCTCTACCTGCCGCCCCGCGCGGCTCCTAATCCCCGTCTCTACCTGCCGCCCAGCGCGGCTCCTAATCCTCGTCTCTACCTGCCTCCCAGCGCGGCTCCTAATCCCCGTCTCTACCTGCCGCCCAGCGCGGCTCCTAATCCCCGTCTCTACCTGCCGCCCCGCGCGGCTCCTAATCCCCGTCTCTACCTGCCGCCCCGTGCGGCTCCTAATCCCCGTCTCTACCTGCCGTGCTTAGTCACCGTTCACTGGCTCTCCGCCGCCGAGGGACTGACTCCCCTAAACCAACTCCAGCTCGCCGGTTTGAATCCCACTGAACGGACGAGGGGGGGGGGAGTGAATAAATCCAGACAGAACCCGTACAGGGTCAGGTGGCGTCCCGCCAGAGCCGTGCCATCTGCTTTATGAATGAATGACCAATGAGGGGAAATATCAAAGAATGGGGATTTTGACTGACAGCCCAGGAAATAGTTCACAATGCATTTTTTCCCCGGTTGAACGGAATGGCATCCTGAGAAGCGTTGCGTGCGCACGGAGAGACGTGCGAGCAGACGTGCGAGGAGGGTTCTGAGACGCTCCCTAACCTCGCCTCGGACCACGCTGCGGTTCTGGCACCGCTCGCGCTGACAGAACATGCTGAAAAGTCCATCAATCAAAGTGTGGATGGTTGGAGATAATGTTGAATAGAAAACATTGTTTTTCCGCGAACGCTCACAGACTCTGGGTTTAAGGGTGATGTGGATCTACGTTAATCTTCCTGTACGTCCCGCGTGGGAAGATGTTTTCTCCCGTCACGCTGAGGATGATGATAATGGTGTGTGTGTGTGTGTGCATGTGCACACGCCTTTCATGTCTTTGTGTGTGTGAGTGATATTTTTTCATATTGTTTTTATATTCCACATTTCTGTATTGACTGCTGTATTAAATACACACACAACAGGCCCTGTGATGGAAGATGTAATACGCTAGGCGGCTATAGAGCGGTCATCTTGTAATAGGAAGGTTCCCGGTTCGATTGCGGCTCCTTTCCGGCAAGACGGTGTGTCCTTGAGCAAGACACCCCTAACTGCTCCCGATGAGCAGGTTGGCTCCTTGCATGGTCGCCTCCGCCGTTGGTGTGTGAATGTCTTGAGTGAATGGGTGAATGTGAGGCATAACAAAGGATATTTGACAGATCAGTGTATATACCCACCTATGAAGCTTTCAGAAATCTCTCAGGTCACCCGTTCAAATCTGGTTGCACCGACCTTTTGTGTCCCACAGTAGTATTACAGACATCTCGGTAGGCAAACAACAGGTGATTATAATCAAATAACAGATGATTATCAATAAATGCCAACAGTGGCTAATGAACTATGGTTTTGCGCCATAGCAGTAAGCATGGATCCATGACGGTATACCATCATATGCGGTATACCTCCCAGCCCTAATAACCAAAAGACATGCATTCTACTGTAGGTACAAACTCCTGCCATCACCCTTGACCAAGGTACTGGCATTACAACTGGAGTTGGTCTCTTGACCAAGGTACTGGCATTACAGCTGGAGTTGGTCTCTTGACCAAGGTACTGGCATTACAGCTGGAGTTGGTCTCTTGACCGAGGTACTGGCATTACAGCTGGAGTTGGTCTCTTGACCGAGGTACTGGCATTACAACTGGAGTTGGTCGCCGTGCTGTGTGGCTGCCCTTCTGCTCCTAAATAGTTAGGTTGGGTCAAATGCAGAGGACGAATTTCCCCCAAGGCGATTAATAAAGGTTCAATTTAACTTAACTCAACTAAACTGTACTTATTAGCCCCCCCCCCCCCCCCATGCTAATCCAATCCAATCCAATCCAACTTTATTTATAAAACGCTTTAACAGCCACAGGGGCACAAAGTGCTGTACAGAGGGAACATATTAAAAACTATAAGCAGCACTAAAAATATATTTAAAAAAACAAGAGTACCAAAAAAAGAGAAAAAGAAAAAGGTAAACATAGGCAGCAATACAAATTAAAATAGATCAGAGTACTTAAAAAATATTTAAAAGCAAAGGACACAGTAACAAAACGATACAACAATAACACAGTAAAACAATAAGATCATAAAATCAACAAGCTACATGGTGTCGAAAGCCAGAGAGAAAAGGTGGGTCTTAAGGAGGCCTTTGAAATGAGGCCTGCTTAATCTGCAGCGGCAGCTTGTTCCACATTTTGGGGGCGACAACGGAGAAGGCACGGCCCCCCCCCCCTGAGCTTACGCCTAGTTGTAGGCACTACTAGGAGCAGCTGGTCAGCTGACCTGAGAGAGCGAGAAGGTGTATAGAACTGCAACAGCTCAGAGAGGTAGGGTGGGGCAAGGTCATGAAGAGCTTTAAAAGAAAATAAAATTATTTTAAAATGAATCCTAAAGTCCAGGTCTTTCCCATGTGCTCAGATCGTAGGCTGCGACCACCAGCTGGGGAGCACGGCGAAGGAGGACAACTGCGGCGTGTGCAACGGAGACGGCTCTTCCTGCCGCCTGGTGCGGGGGCACTACAAGTCCCAGCATGCCTCGGGAAAAAGTAAGTCGTCCGACTTTTTTTGCATTTTTTACCACTCAGCGACAGCTGTGTTTAGTCTAGCGGGGGCTCCGTGGGCGTTCAACAGGGGCTACTGTACTGTCCGCAAATCAACCCTTTTTCATTTCTTAATGACTTCAGTTGGATTATGATTGCATTTTTTTTATACCAATGGACCTCATATGGGAACCTGGCATGGCTGGGAAAGCCTGGAAAGTCTGCTATGAAGGGTTGATTGGACGCTTGCTATATTTTATACACAGATGATGATGACTTTCTCTCTCTCTCTCTCTCTCTCTCTCTCTCTCTCTCTCTCTCTCTCCCCCCCACCAGCTGAGGACACGGTCATTGTGATCCCATATGGAAGTCGCCACGTGCGTCTGGTCCTGAAAGGCCCGGATCACTTGTGTAAGTTCTTGGTAGGTCCGGGGTGCCTTTCCATCCAGAACTATTGAACATGAATGATGTTTTGGTCACTTTATTTCATAGTCCTACAAAACAGAATCAATCATCATGGTTAGTCTGTGAGTTCCTCCTCGCTTAGAGTATATTGAAGGTGTTTACTATGATTTTAATAACCCTGGCGATGTGCCGGCTCTCGCTGCCTATCTATCGACACGTTGGGTTGTGGTGGCCATTAGGAGGTGTAGTCTGACGTCACTGGTTGTTCCACCCGTATAGGGATTCATCATTGGGAAAATGGATTATCGGCTATTGTAACAATTCTGCCACATGGAAATTGAAAAGCTTTCCATTTTTGCACAAAATGAGTTCCCTTCTATCACTAACATTATTGTTTAAACATTTTTGGTTGAAATAAAATTTCGCGATTTTTTTTTATGATTAATTGCGAATATTTTCATGTTGAGCTATAGATTGTGGATGAATAAGCACAGAAAGGTACACCATGCCAATGTTAATGCTTTATTTGTTTTAAACGAGGCGATTTAGAAATGGGCAATGGGGAAATGCATTGCGTTGGACAGAGGGTGGAACACGAAAAACGGCAATGACGTCACCACTACACCTCCCTATTGGGGGCCATGTGGTAGGGTTGGTAGAATCGGCATTGCCAATACCTGGAGCTCACAATTTAACCATTTCCTCCTGCACCCACACCCCTTACCCTAAACCAGGTTTGTATCCTATTCCCTACCCTACACCGCTTACTCTAAACCAGGTTCATATCCTATTCCCTACCCCTACACCCATTACCACACACACACACACACACACACACACACACACACACACACACACACACACACACACACACACACACACACACACGCACACGCACACGCACACGCACACACACACACACACACACACACAACCTTTTTATTTGACCACTATGAGTAGGGTAGATGTTTGGTAAGGGGATTGGGTTTCTTCATTGAGCGCTTATCCTTATCATTAGAGCAAAGTATCTTATCAAAGTATCTTGATACTTTAGAATACTTTTTTTTTTGTATTATCTTTTTTCCCCTCCTTTTTCCATTTTTCTCCCCTCCCAATGTTAGTCGTTATGCCAATTCCCAATCCCCTTCCTGGTCGTTGCGTACTCTACCCCCTACTGTCGGTCTGTGAGGGCGGAGACTATCACATGCTTCCTCCGACACATGTGCAGCCAGCCCACTGCTTCTTTTCACCTGGCAGCGCAGACTCTCAGGCCATGGTTACACTGGGGGATACAGCAACGTTTTTGTTGGTGAATGATTACGTTTGCTGTCCAAGTTAAAAAGAAACGCCGTTTTGGCAGGAAAACGTGTTGTCCTACTGGCAACGCAGACAATGGTGCCATGTAATCTGTGCGAGCCGGATACGGAGCCGCTGTTGCTCAACGCCCATGCGCAGTAGAGACCTGCACGTTATTTCCTGTGTTTACAGCAGAGCTGTCCCAAGTAGCTGCGGCTACCATGTGTTGTCAAGTTATTGTTATAAGGAGCCCAGTCCAAGCTACAACAGTCTGCATTCCCTTAACAATTGTTTGTATTGAGACGTATTGTATTGTACCCATTCTGCAATCTGTTAAATAAAGTTTACATCCATTCATTCTGCTAGCATTAACATTACCCAGCTGCTAGCCACAATGCTATACTGTTATAATGGCATATACCAATCACGTTAGCACGTAAGCTAACAAACTTCGCTGCTAGCCACAATGCTACATTTACATTTAGTCATTTAGCTGATGCTTTTATCCAAATCGACTTACAAGTTCTGTACGACATGCCATCAGGAAGGGGACAACTCTATCAGCTGAGCAACAATGTTCATCAAAGTGTTGAGTGCTACAGTGTAGGTTAGTTTATTAGTGCATGACAGTACGGTTAGTTAGGGTTAGATATTTTATTTTTTTATTTAATTTTTTTTATTCAGATAATGGTTGAAGAAGTGCGTCTTTAGTCGACGGCGAAAGATTGGACGTGTTTCGGCTGTCCTAACTGGGGTGGGTAGTTCATTCCACCATTGTGGGGCAAGGACTGAGAATAGGCGACTTCTCTTTGATGACCCTCCCGGAGCTTGGATAGGAGTAGGTCTGAGGCGGCCAGAAGATGCAGAGCGTAGGGGTCTTGAGGGTGTGTAGTTAGAGACCATTGACCGGAGGTAGGCGGGAGCGGTTCCCTTTGCCGCACGGTATGCTAGGTCGAGGGCCTTGAAGCGGATTCGTGCAGCAATGGGGAGCCAGTGCAGGTCCCTAAGAAGTGGGGTGACATGGGCCGACTTCGGTAGGTTTGAGATAAGGCGGGCCGCTGGATTCTGAATGAGTTGAAGAGGCTTAGTGGCAGTGGCCGGGAGGCCAGCGAGCAGTGCGTTGCAGTAGTCGAGGCGGGAGATGACTGTTGATTGGACAAGGAGTTGGGTGGCTTCTTTTGTCAGGAAGGGGCGGATCCTTCTGATGTTGCTCAGGAGGAATCGGCAGGTTCTGGTTGTTGCTGCGATGTGAGCAGAGAAGTTCAACTGGTCGTTGAGGACAACACCAAGGTTCTTGGCGGTCGGGGATGCGGTCAAAGCTGCATTCTCGACTGTGATGGAAAGGTCGGTCAGGGGGGAGGATTTGGCCGGCAGGTGGAGCAATTCTGTTTTGCTTAGGTTCAGTTTGAGGTGGTTGGTCATCATCCAGGCGAAGATGTCAGACAGACAGGCCGAGATCCACTCAGAGACGTGGATATCTGAGGGAGGGAAGGAGAGGAAGAGTTGAGTATCGTCGGCATAACAATGGTAGGAGAAGCCATGAGACGTGATAATGTTACCCAGTGATTTAGTGTAGAGGGAGAAGAGAAGGGGTCCTAAAACCGAGCCCTGGGGGACGAAGTCTTCGGCAGAGAAAGATTAGGGAGGGGGGGGTGGGGGGGGAGTGAGGAGGGAGGACATGGTAGCATGCAGTTTGCGAAGATTCTTGGCAGAGGCCTCGATCCTATGGTGAAAGAAAGAAGCTTTGGCATTAGTAATGGTTTTGGAGATTGTTAACAAGAGGTTGTGATATGTGTCGATGTCAGCAGTGAGGCGTGACTTTCTATACTTCCTTTCAGCTGCTCTCAGGACCTGTCTTTGTTCTCTCACTGGATCTGTCAGCCATGGACTGGGTGGGGAACGGCGGGCAGGTTTCTCAACGAGGGGACAGAGCTTGTCGAAGGAGGTTGCAAGGGCTGAGAGGAGGGTGGAGGTTGCCATCTCTGTGGAGAGAGCAGAGAAGGTGTCACTCAAAGGTAGAGCGGATAGTATGTCAGAGGAGAGGGTGGAGGGGGATAGGGAGGGCAGGTTGCGTCTGAGTGAGACGGTTTGAGTTGGGGTGAAGACCTTTCGGTTAAGCATGAGAGTTAGTGAGAAGGATATGAAGGAATGGTCAGATACATGTAGGGGAGTTACCGTGGTGTTAATGCTGGAGTTACGGGAAAATATGAGATCCAAGGAGTTGCCTGCTTTGTGGGTGGGAGGCATGGCAGTGGGAGTCAGGTCAAACGATTGTAGGGGGGAGACTACTATGACTGACTGAGATGAGTCAGGCAGGTTGAAGTCGCCCAATAGAAGGAGAGGGGTACCATCTTCCGGTAAGGAGCTTAGAAGCATGTCCAGCTCATCTGTGAAGTGATCGAGCGGACCTGGAGGGCGGTAGAGTGTAACAATGGTGAGATTGAAAGGATTAGAGACAGATACTGCATGATATTCGAGAGAGGAGAGTGACAGTTCTGGGAGTGGTGTTAAGTTTGTAGCCCATGAAGGAGATGTCAGGAGGCCAGTGCCTCCACCCCATCTGGAAGGTCGAGGTGTGTGAGTGAAGTTATAGTTTGTAGATAATGCTGCGGGTGTTGATGAGTTATTGGGGGTTATCCAGGTCTCAGTTAAAGCCAGGAGCTGCAGATTTAGACTATGGGCGTAGGCAGTAATGAAGTCAGCTTTCTTGACTGCTGATTGACAATTCCATAAGCCTCCCCATACTGTGACAGGTGTATTAGTGGCTGTAGGAGTATTTTTGTATTATCTTTTTTCCCCTCCTTTTTCCATTTTTCTCCCCTCCCAATGTTAGTCGTTATGCCAATTCCCAATCCCCTTCCTGGTCGTTGCGTACTCTACCCCCTACCGTCCGTCTGGGAGGGCGGAGACTATCACATGCTTCCTCCGACACATGTGTACCCAGCCCACTGCTTCTTTTCACCTGGCAGCGCAGACTCTCAGGCCATGGTTACACTGGGGGATACAGCAACGTTTTTGTTGGTGAATGATTACGTTTGCTGTCCAAGTTAAAAAGAAACGCCGTTTTGGCAGGAAAACGTGTTGTCCTACTGGCAACGCAGACAATGGTGCCATGTAATCTGTGCGAGCCGGATACGGAGCCGCTGTTGCTCAACGCCCATGCGCAGTAGAGACCTGCACGTTATTTCCTGTGTTTACAGCAGAGCTGTCCCAAGTAGCTGCGGCTACCATGTGTTGTCAAGTTATTGTTATAAGGAGCCCAGTCCAAGCTACAACAGTCTGCATTCCCTTAACAATTGTTTGTATTGAGACGTATTGTATTGTACCCATTCTGCAATCTGTTAAATAAAGTTTACATCCATTCATTCTGCTAGCATTAACATTACCCAGCTGCTAGCCACAATGCTATACTGTTATAATGGCATATACCAATCACGTTAGCACGTAAGCTAACAAACTTCGCTGCTAGCCACAATGCTACATTTACATTTAGTCATTTAGCTGATGCTTTTATCCAAATCGACTTACAAGTTCTGTACGACATGCCATCAGGAAGGGGACAACTCTATCAGCTGAGCAACAATGTTCATCAAAGTGTTGAGTGCTACAGTGTAGGTTAGTTTATTAGTGCATGACAGTACGGTTAGTTAGGGTTAGATATTTTATTTTTTTATTTAATTTTTTTTATTCAGATAATGGTTGAAGAAGTGCGTCTTTAGTCGACGGCGAAAGATTGGACGTGTTTCGGCTGTCCTAACTGGGGTGGGTAGTTCATTCCACCATTGTGGGGCAAGGACTGAGAATAGGCGACTTCTCTTTGATGACCCTCCCGGAGCTTGGATAGGAGTAGGTCTGAGGCGGCCAGAAGATGCAGAGCGTAGGGGTCTTGAGGGTGTGTAGTTAGAGACCATTGACCGGAGGTAGGCGGGAGCGGTTCCCTTTGCCGCACGGTATGCTAGGTCGAGGGCCTTGAAGCGGATTCGTGCAGCAATGGGGAGCCAGTGCAGGTCCCTAAGAAGTGGGGTGACATGGGCCGACTTCGGTAGGTTTGAGATAAGGCGGGCCGCTGGATTCTGAATGAGTTGAAGAGGCTTAGTGGCAGTGGCCGGGAGGCCAGCGAGCAGTGCGTTGCAGTAGTCGAGGCGGGAGATGACTGTTGATTGGACAAGGAGTTGGGTGGCTTCTTTTGTCAGGAAGGGGCGGATCCTTCTGATGTTGCTCAGGAGGAATCGGCAGGTTCTGGTTGTTGCTGCGATGTGAGCAGAGAAGTTCAACTGGTCGTTGAGGACAACACCAAGGTTCTTGGCGGTCGGGGATGCGGTCAAAGCTGCATTCTCGACTGTGATGGAAAGGTCGGTCAGGGGGGAGGATTTGGCCGGCAGGTGGAGCAATTCTGTTTTGCTTAGGTTCAGTTTGAGGTGGTTGGTCATCATCCAGGCGAAGATGTCAGACAGACAGGCCGAGATCCACTCAGAGACGTGGATATCTGAGGGAGGGAAGGAGAGGAAGAGTTGAGTATCGTCGGCATAACAATGGTAGGAGAAGCCATGAGACGTGATAATGTTACCCAGTGATTTAGTGTAGAGGGAGAAGAGAAGGGGTCCTAAAACCGAGCCCTGGGGGACACCCGTCCGCAGGGGGCGGGTGGCCGACAGGGTCCCTCTCCATGACACTTGGTAGGAGCGGTCATTGAGGTATGATGTCAGCCATGTCAGCGCAGAGCCAGCCACTCCCATTCCTGCGAGGGCCGCGAGGAGGATCTGGTGGTTGACTGTGTCGAAGGCTGCAGATATATCTAGGAGAATCAGGACAGAGGAGAGGCCTTTCGCTTTTGCTAAGTGAAGTGCCTCTGTGACCGCAATGAGGGCTGTCTCTGTGGAGTGACCAGTCCTGAAGCCTGACTGATTAGGGTCTAGGAGGTCATTCTGTAAGAGATAAGCAGTAAGTTGGTTGGATACAGCACGTTCAAGTGTTTTAGAAAGGAAGGAGAGAAGAGAGACAGGACGGTAGTTGCCTATGATGGTAGGGTTCAGGGTTGGTTTTTTTATGAGCGGCGTGACTCTGGCTTGTTTTAGGGAGGTGGGGACCACCCCCGAGTTGAGTGAGGAGTTGATGGTTGCAGTTAGGAATGGGAGGATGTCTGGTGCTATGGTCTGGAGGAGTGGGGAGGGTAGCCATTCCAGCTGGCATGTAGTCGGACGGTTCGACGTTACCAGTGTCATGGTCTCGGATTCTGTAATGGGAGAGAAAGATGACAGAGTGAAGGATGAGGTTCTCGATTCAGCATTTGGAATGGGTGGGGGTTGGGAGAAGGAGCTGCGGATGTTCTCCACTTTTTCCTCAAAGAAGATTGCGAAGTCTTCGGCAGAGAAAGATTAGGGAGGGGGGGGTGGGGGGGGAGTGAGGAGGGAGGACATGGTAGCATGCAGTTTGCGAAGATTCTTGGCAGAGGCCTCGATCCTATGGTGAAAGAAAGAAGCTTTGGCATTAGTAATGGTTTTGGAGATTGTTAACAAGAGGTTGTGATATGTGTCGATGTCAGCAGTGAGGCGTGACTTTCTATACTTCCTTTCAGCTGCTCTCAGGACCTGTCTTTGTTCTCTCACTGGATCTGTCAGCCATGGACTGGGTGGGGAACGGCGGGCAGGTTTCTCAACGAGGGGACAGAGCTTGTCGAAGGAGGTTGCAAGGGCTGAGAGGAGGGTGGAGGTTGCCATCTCTGTGGAGAGAGCAGAGAAGGTGTCACTCAAAGGTAGAGCGGATAGTATGTCAGAGGAGAGGGTGGAGGGGGATAGGGAGGGCAGGTTGCGTCTGAGTGAGACGGTTTGAGTTGGGGTGAAGACCTTTCGGTTAAGCATGAGAGTTAGTGAGAAGGATATGAAGGAATGGTCAGATACATGTAGGGGAGTTACCGTGGTGTTAATGCTGGAGTTACGGGAAAATATGAGATCCAAGGAGTTGCCTGCTTTGTGGGTGGGAGGCATGGCAGTGGGAGTCAGGTCAAACGATTGTAGGGGGGAGACTACTATGACTGACTGAGATGAGTCAGGCAGGTTGAAGTCGCCCAATAGAAGGAGAGGGGTACCATCTTCCGGTAAGGAGCTTAGAAGCATGTCCAGCTCATCTGTGAAGTGATCGAGCGGACCTGGAGGGCGGTAGAGTGTAACAATGGTGAGATTGAAAGGATTAGAGACAGATACTGCATGATATTCGAGAGAGGAGAGTGACAGTTCTGGGAGTGGTGTTAAGTTTGTAGCCCATGAAGGAGATGTCAGGAGGCCAGTGCCTCCACCCCATCTGGAAGGTCGAGGTGTGTGAGTGAAGTTATAGTTTGTAGATAATGCTGCGGGTGTTGATGAGTTATTGGGGGTTATCCAGGTCTCAGTTAAAGCCAGGAGCTGCAGATTTAGACTATGGGCGTAGGCAGTAATGAAGTCAGCTTTCTTGACTGCTGATTGACAATTCCATAAGCCTCCCCGTACTGTGACAGGTGTATTAGTGGCTGTAGGAGGGTAGGAGAGATTAGCCGGGTTGCTAGCAAACTGCCGTGGGTGGGTTGAATCTGTTCTGGAGGAGCATATTGTGGATATGGGTATGAGACACATTGTGGTGTCAAGAGTGGCAGGGAGGAAGTAGAGAAATAGCAGAGTGGGAGGGAAAGGGAGATTTTTCAGAGTGGAGTGTAAGATAGGACTAGGGTGTACTTAGCACTAGGTGGATTGGTGGATCCCTCTGCAGAGAACTCCAGGAAAACTCCTCCTCTTTGTCCCTCTTCGTTTCTCGACGCTTCTCTGACGCTAAGCCAGCAAGCCTTTAAATCTCTATCACTAATTAGTGCTGTCTTAACACCTGGCCCTTAATGGGGGCACTTAACAAAACAAAATGGCTGTTTTAAACACGCCCCTTTAATCAAGTCAGCTGGTTCCTCACTTTTAAGATTCACTAATAAACTTAAAATGTTTACCCTAGGTTTCAGTATAAAGCAATGTTTCTCAGTGAGTGTGTCCTGTCCTTCCTTAGATGCTATACTGTTATACTGGCATATCCCAATCACGTTAGCACGTAAGCTAACAAAATCGGCGACGATCATTTTGTGAGACTAAACTCCACTCTTGGTGGTCAATTGTGTGTCAATTGTTTCATCAACAAATCATCAACAAATGAGGCAGAACACACAGTGAATGTATCAGTTTTTTGTTTATTGCACTTTATTTCTTGCTGAAAAATAAATGCTATGTGGCTAAATGGCTAACGCGAGGTATTTAAAGATGGCGACTTTGTTGTTTTTAAGCAGGAAGTGTAGTGAGCGTTCAACCTTTTCTGGTTGAAAATGGCCTTCATGTCTGAACTACATCGCCGCCTACTGCTTTGGCATTGTACTACATGACGTCAAAATGACGTCTAACTTAAAGGGGAACTATCTTATAAATGGCCTTGTTCAGTGTTTAGCATTGTTTCCTAGCTATGTGGACTTATATTAATATGATCTATGTCTCTAATTCACATATTGGCGCATTCTTCCAATTTTCCTCTCACAATATTCACCCTCACTGAACTGAGTCATCTGAAAATGTGCTGATTTGTGATGTCAGAGAGACTCAGCTGCATGATAATGTGGCAGCTGGCACCACACACTCCACACAGTTCCCACAGTGGTTGGAGCCCAGGCTCAAAACGGCTTAAGATCTTGAGGTAGAAAAATGCTGTTTTTGAGGACTTGATTAGAAATACAAAACAATTAAGAATTACAGAGGTGTTCCATAAACTCACAGGAATTGTGTAAAAGTGCCCAAATAGTGAAAGAAATAGTCAAATAGTTCCCCTTTAACTCTTACTTGCCTGCCAATACGCAGCGCTCTGAAAAGCAAATGAAACTAAACGAAAATGGCCCTGTGTGTAACCGCAGCCTCACTGGGGAAGTGTAACGTTTGGAAGGTCACACTACCTCCCCCAGATCCCTCCCTCGCTGTGCAGGCGCCCCGACCGAACTGTAGGAGTTGCTGTTTACAACAACCAGGACCCACCCCGCCGGCTTTCCCACCCCACTGACACTGCCAATTGTGTCAGTATGGACGGTCGACCAAGCCTGAGGCACCGCAGCTGGATTCGATCCCACTGTCTCTGTGGTGGTAGTCAGACGCTTAGTCCGCTGCGCTACCCGGCCGCCCACTTTAGAATACTTTTGAAGAACTACATCACTCTCTTTATTATCCATCTTCTGTGATTGCCTTTCACACTGTTTGTGGTAGAAAGTGACCTAATCGTACTTAACCGGCACTAGACGTGGCAGGCTGCACTCGTTAGCATATTTCCAAAAACGCTGTTGGTGATCAAAAGCTACAACACCTATACGTACAACTTCAGCTTTAATCTGCATCCTTCGGTAAATGAGGAAGGGTCACAGGGCTGAACGAGGAACAGAGATATCCGCTCCTCTCTCCCCTACCTTCCTTTCTTCCTTCCTTCCTTCCTCCTCATTCCCACCGGCTCCTAATGACGGAGGCCACGACGGCTTCCAGCAGCGATCACCGATGTCAAAGTGTTGGCAGCTTAAACTCCCCGCTTTCAAATCAAATCGATAACAAATGTTCCGTCTCTGGCCATCTATCCCTTTCCACGGCGGCTAGTTAGGAGCTCCTTTTCCCCCGAGCGGAGCCAAGCGGACAGATTTGTCAGTAAAATATGTCTCTCCCAACACCCCCCCCCCCCCTCTCATCCTCTCTGCCGAGGGCACTGAAATGGTAACCATCTGTTAGCGCACGATGACTGCTGCTACTTAGGGCTTGTTTCCGTGCTAGCCGTTGTTATTGTTTAAACGTCCATGCTGGAATTAGACAAGACCCCATTAGGGCCCAAGGTTGAATTCCAGGTCAAGCGATGGAAAAGACCCACTGTGGAGCTGCTGTACGCGCTTCCCGGCCGGGCCCGAGTTGGAGAGCGCGCGCGGCTTCCAAGCACAACAGCCAGTGTGTGTTATGTGTGTAACTGGATCTATCTGGACTGTTTTTTTTTTTTTTTTGCTTTTCATAGTCAGTGACAAATGAACGGTAATATTGTGAATATTTCAACCTTTTTTTTCAACTCCTTTTTTGATTTAGTCAGTGTGTAATTGCATTGTACCTTTTATCATAACGACAGAATAGGAATACGTTGAAAGTAGAAGCTACTGTAAACAATAACCAATGATGGTTTTTTTATGTTCCTACATTTTTTTGTCAAAATACTTCCAGGCAGGCAGGCTGACAGGCAGGCAGGCTGACAGGCAGGCAGGCAGGCAGGCAGGCAGGCAGGCAGGCAGGCAGGCAGACAGACAGACAGACAGACAGACAGACAGACAGACAGACAGACAGACAGACAGACAGACAGACAGACAGACAGACAGACAGACAGACAGACAGACAGACAGACAGACAGACAGACAGACAGACAGACAGACAGACAGACAGACAGACAGGCACACTACCAACAAGCCTGGGCTAAGTTAGATGGAGACAGACAACCTGTCAGAAAAGTTTTCGAAGTCACCTGACATTACAATTATCCTGTCAGCCTCCCTAAGTATGAGCTTATTATGCAACTTCTTACCTGTCTGAAGCAATAGCAGAGACATTCATTCCACTCTGCAACCAGACTCCTCTCTCCTCTGCAGCTAGAACCTTATAACCAAGTCCAGTTTTGTACCAAAACAGATGATATTCCACCCACAGACCTGGTCACGTGACCCCGCTTGGCCAATAGGCATTGGTTAGCTACTGTGCTAGCAAGGATGTTTTATTAAATAATGACAACTAAGGTTCATACAAGCCGTAGTATTTTAAGAAACATGTATTGATCATATCTCCATATTTCATATTTCATATGTATCCTATTCCAAAACCACAAAAACATGAATTGCCTGTATTTTAAATCACTTTATGTAAAAAAAAGAAAAACATCAGAACTATCCCTTTATGGTAGGCGGCTGGGTGGCGCAGTGGACATTGCGCTCGTCACCAATGCAAGAGACACCGGGTTCGAATCCGGCTGTCGGCGTTGCCTCTGGCTTGGGCCAGTCGTCATACTAACGTAATTGGCAGAGTTGGCGGGTGGAAGTCGATGGGTGGTAATCTGGACGTTGTGGACAGCGACTCCTACAGGTCGGTCAGGGCGCCTGCACAGCAGAGACAGGAAATGGCGGGGGCAGCGTGAGCCTCCCACGCGCTACTCCTCGCCACTGAGAGTCAGCGCTGTCTGGTGAAAAGATGTGACAGGCTGCCTCCTCGTGTACCGGAGGGGACACGTGATGCAAGGCTTCTATCCTCCCTACAACCGACCAGTGGGGGGCATATGCGAGCAACGTTCAAGACAGGGGAGGGGAGAATTGGCACAGCGGGTAATTGGGATGGGAGAAAAAATAGAGAAAGAGGAGAAAAAGTGGATAAAAAAAAAAGAACGATCCCTTTATGGTTAGGGTTAAGATACAGGTTTATTACCAACCGCCACAGAGGCCGAAAAGACGTGAAATTGACCTATCTCGAACCCCGCCCGTCACAACCGTTGCTCCCGGGGTTTGAGATAGGTCCATTAGGGAGTCCTGTAGCTATCTGCCTTGTCTCTTCTCTAGATGTGGAGAGTAAGACTCTGCAGGGGGTGAAGAGCGAGCTGGTCCTGGAGGTGTCGGGTCAGTACCACCTGGAGAACACCACCTTGGACTACCAGAAACTCTCGGACAAGGAGGTCCTGAGAATCGCCGGGCCACTCGGAGCCGACTTCACCGTCAAAGTAAGGACTCTAATCAACAATCAACTTCATACGGCTACTTACTGTACATCGCCTACAGATCAATTCCACTGATTGGATCCACGGCCAATGCAGTTTGAGTGGCAGATGTGTGGGCCTATAGCGTGCTTAACCTGCCTCTCAAGCTGACGCCAAAAGCTTTATCTTAGAGCTTTGGCGTAAGCCTTACCCAACAGGTGACACGGGTTTGACTATAGGCTACTGTACAGAGTACACTGACTGCACTGAGTGTTGTAACTTAATAGGTCAGGTTACAGAACTTGTAAGTCGCTTTGGATAAAAGCGTCAGCTAAATAAAATTTTAAATGTAAATGTACATGATTAATATTGAGTTATATTTCATATATGTTAATATTGATTATTATTTACATTTGAAAGCAAGGTTGGAAGAGTGTTTGTTTATTATAGTCAGAGATACTATTATTTACATTAGTCGCCACATTAGTTGGTAGAAATACAAGTCCCAGAATGCCTTGCGCCTAGTAACCTAGTAACCTACACTGACTGCACTGACTGCACTGAATGCACTGAAAGCACAGTGATAGCTGGGCTTTGTGCTACGCCGGTACATTTAAGGATTATCAGTGTAATTACAGTATTTTGGCAAATCCCACAGCTAGCTTACTGCACTAACTAGCCTCCTGGTCTCACAGCAGACTCCAGGCCAGGGAGCGGCTCGGGGTACTTTTCTTTGCAACCGATTCCCAAACAGTTCCTCAAGCTGTATCTACGGACGTGGGATGACATCACCCCCTGGATATTTCGGGAGTGGGGGGGTGCAGGGGGGGGGGGTGTTCCTCTGCTAAAGTTACACAGTAGTTTTGTGTGACTCTGTGAGGCGGTGAAAACAGAGCGGCCAAATCAGCCCAGATCAGGGGGTTCGTGTTACTCTCTCTGAACTCCCGGTGAACCCCCCCCCCCCCCCCCCCCCCCCGTGTCACACAGAGTTCAAGGGGATATTTGATCTTGTCTGTTCGGGTTTAAGGCTATTGGGGCGACGTGCGCCCCACTCGGCGGTCACGTTCAAACGGCCTGCTCGTTTCACTTACTTCTTGGTAGGGCCAATAAATGTGTTGTTTTCTTTTCAATGTGCGTCTTCGTGCAATGAAAACAACGGTGGTGGAAATGCCCCTCTTTCTGCTCCGACGCAGAACGGTTGTTTTTGGCCTCGGTGATGTATCGGTAACGATACAAGCCGTTTCATGTCTTTGGCTGCCACGCGTGCCTTAATATAGATCGGTGGTGAAAGTGCCCCCTCATGACACGCTCACTCTGACCGTGAGTGATGGTATGTAAACTGCTGCCGTTAGCATTGGGGAATGTCGTGCGTAGAACTATGTACGGAATTGTAATTCTTCTTCTGCTTTTCAACCTTTATTTAAACTCTAAAGGCAACCGAGGTTTCCCTCGTTTACAGTCACGTCGAGTGTACATGCAGAGACGAGCAAAAAAAACACGTTGAATCACACATCGTATAAAATCATAACAAAGAGACAACAAGACGAGGCAAAAAGCAAGGATAACAAATCAATTAAAACACGTACAGCTTGATTGACAAAGGTTAGAGATCAAGGTTTCAAACTCTGCAACAGAGGGGAGAATCTCAAGCTTTAAAGGGGAACTATCTTATAAATGGCCTTTTTGAGTGTATAGCATTGTTTCCTAGCTATGTGAACTTATATTAATATGATCTATGTCTCAAAATTCTCATATTGGCGCATTCTTCCAATTCTCCTCTCACAATATTCACCCTCACTGAACTGAGTCATTTGAAAATGTGCCTATATGTGATGTCATAAAGACACCGCTGCATGTTAATGTCCCAGATGCCGCGAAGTGGCCACAGTGGTTGGAGCCCAGGCTCAAAACAGCTCGAGATCTTGAGGTAGAAAAATGCTGTTTTTGAGGACTTGATTAGAAATACAAAACAATGAATAAAAAAAATATATATATTACAGAGGTGTTCCATAGACTCACAGGAATTGTGTAAAAGTGCCCAAATAGTGAAAGAAATAGTAAAATAGTTCCCCTTTAAAGGAACATGCCAACATTTTGGGAAAATTTGCTTACCATCTTCTCCAGAGAGAGACAAGAAGATAGATACCACCATTCATTGTGCTAAGCATCTATCTTTTTGTCTCTCTCTGGAGAAGACGGTAAGCTAATTTCCCCAAATGTTGTTCATTTAAGGACTGTTAAAAGGAGTTAATTCCATGAGCTAGAGTCGACTTTACGAGCGTGCGCGCGGGCCTGCGTCCAGAACGGTTCCCTCCCTCTGAATGGGTCTTGGTCGTTCTTCTGGACCGGCTCGGGTGACGCGGCCACGTCGGGAGGAGCACGCGTGCCACGGGGAGAAACATACGGCTCGGGTGTCATGACACCCACTCTAGGCCACAATCAGGTCTCGCTTATGGAGTCATGCGGAGAGAAACTATCCCCCTCTCTCTCCCTCACCCCGTTCACTCCACGCCAGGAACCAGAGTCACACCAGGAGTGAGTTCTAATCATGTGTGTAGTTCAACAGTTCAGGTCTGGTTCCCCCCCTGGTGGGTCCATCCTGATGCAGCTCAACATGTCCAGGCTTCTCTCTCCACTCCACTCGTCCAATGGCTAATTATCAACTCCCTCTCCATTATCACGCTTTGATATTCTCCCAGACGTGTCAAACAGCCGCTAACCATAATAACACACACACACACACACACACACACACACACACACACACACACACACACACACACACACACACACACACACACACACACACACACACACACACACACACACACACACACACACACACACACACACACACACTACACTGGCTGTTTGTTCAGAAACGCACACGGCGTGCACACACACACACACACACACACACACACACACACACACACACACACACACACACACACACGCATGCATATACGTAAGTACATACATACATGCACATGTGTACACACACACAAGCACGCACGCACACACACACACACACACACACACACACACACACACACACACACACACACACACACACACACACACACACACACACACACACACACACACACACACACACACACACACACACACACACACACACACACACACACACTCAACTACACACACTTTGGCCAGTGAGTGGATATTAGAAATGATACAAGCCATGGGCTTGATAACGCCAGTAAAAACAAAACCCCACCTTAAAACTCAAGTCAGAAACAATGCAGCTCCACCATAAAACTCAAGTCAGAAACAATGCACCTCCACCTTAAAACACAAGTCAGGAATAACACACCTCCACCTTAAAACACAAGTCAGGAACAGCACAGCTCCACCTTAAAACACAAGTCAGGAACAACACACCTCCACCTTAAAACACAAGTCAGGAACAGCACAGCTCCACCTTAAAACACAAGTCAGGAAGAACACACCTCCACCTTAAAACTCAACTCAGGAACAACACAGCTCCACCTTAAAACTCAAGTCAGATAAAACACACCTCCACCTTAAAACACAAGTCAGGAACAACACACATCCACCTTAACACATTCCCGGCCATTAGGGGCTGTCTAATCTAAAACTCAAAATGCACATTGTCGGTATTCATGGTCCACCATGAATGCATGAAAGGGGGGGAGGGCGGGGGACGTAATTTCTGATTATTGATTACCAATAACCGCGTTAGCCTCAGTAGCCACATTCGCTGATCGCCTGGTTGGCTATCAAAGCAAGGCCCGATCAGCATGTAATTTAAATGAAAAAGATCTTACCGTGGGCTGGTTGGATCCCCAAAAGGATTTCCCAGTTATCGATCTCCATCTGGTAGATCGATATGTCCATTGGCTGATGATATATTCCTTTACTGCATAGTGAATTCGGCATCACAAAAGGTATTCCATGCTACATGCTACACGTATAGATTCCAACAGTAAACTCCATTCAAAGTAAAAAAAATAAAAGAAAGCACCGTTCTGCCACAGGGAACACTGGATTATCGAGACAGCGCCCCTACGAGGATCTGGCCGGTAATGCACTTTTCAGAATTTCCATTTAAAAACACAAGTCAGGAACAACACACATCCACCTTAAGTCAGGAACAACACACCTCCACCTTAAAACACAAGTCAGGAAGAACACACCTCCACCTTAAAACACAAGTCAGGAACAACACACCTCCACCTTAAAACACAAGTCAGGAACAACACACCTCCACCTTAAAACACAAGCCAGGATAGCACAATAAATAGGAATGCAGGACACAGAAATATGAGAAGCTGTAAATGCATAATTTTTGTAATCTGTTACGAGGCAGCCGGCCAGTTCATATCGCAGCACTTGGAAACGCACCGGGCGGGTTGGAAAAACGTATTAAAAGCATGCCAGGCAGTCTTTCCATGGTAAACAAATGAATGCGAGTGAATGGTAGCGGAGTTTGATTTAATACGTCTTGCAGGTACACAGTACGGTCCTGTCTTTATGGGTTCAGTTCGGGGGATTGATGAGGTTTGAAGGAAAATATTGTTAGTTGAAATATTTAAGGTAGCCTATATGATATGTCTTCCACTTGAGTGTTTCAAATCCATGCATCACGTGTTGTACAAATACAACGTGAGGTACAAATACAACGTGATGTCTATGTTATTATCGCTCCTGCACTGAGCACGTAATCACTGTGAGCTGCAGCTTATCTATGCAGTTATAAATCAACTTCTGACACCAGGTTAGTTTCCGAAAGATGCTGTAAGTAGTGTTTTTTTCTCAAAATAAGTCTTAAATAGCTCTAGAGCCATCACTGATATGGAGTGTCTGGTCAGTAACATGGGTCTCCCAGTCCCTCCTGCTCTGCAGTAAACACAAAATAAATGTCCTGGTATCCCGTTCCCACTTTATCCAATCAGGAGAGAGAACCCTAGATCTTTTTTTTAACTTATTTCAAGAAATCTTGCCAAGCCACATTTTCTTACTACACTGGTAGATTAGTTTAGTTTAAAGGTTCAAGCATACATTTGATTAAAACACATTTTTATTTCTTATTTTTGTCAGACCATTTCTGCAGTGTGGATTTCTCTCGCCTGGTTGGATAAAGTGGGAATGGGATACCAGGAAATCTATTTTGTGTTTACTGCAGAGTGGAGGGACTGAGAGACCCATGTCACTGACCAGACACTCTATATCAGTGATGGCTGTTTACTGCAGAGCAGGAGGGACTGGGAGACCCATGTTACTGACCAGACACTCTATATCAGTGATGGCTGTTTACTGCAGAGCGGAGGGACTGGGCGACCCATGTTACTGACCAGACACTCTATATCAGTGATGGCTGTTTACTGCAGAGCGGAGGGACTGGGAGACCCATGTTACTGACCAGACACTCTATATCAGTGATGGCTGTTTACTGCAGAGTGGAGGGACTGGGAGACCCATGTTACTGACCAGACACTCTGTAGCAGTGATGGCTGTTTACTGCAGAGCGGAGGGACTGGGAGACCCATGTTACTGACCAGACACTCTATATCAGTGATGGCTGTTTACTGCAGAGTGGAGGGACTGGGAGACCCATGTTACTGACCAGACACTCTATACCAGTGATGGCTGTTTACTGCAGAGCGGAGGGACTGGGAGACCCATGTTACTGACCAGACACTCTGTATCAGTGATGGCTGTTTACTGCAGAGCGGAGGGACTGGGAGACCCATGTTACTGACCAGACACTCTATACCAGTGATGGCTGTTTACTGCAGAGTGGAGGGACTGGGAGACCCATGTTACTGACCAGCAGTGATGCCACAGATTACTTGTAAAAGTAATCTGATTACTGATTACTGATTACTCCTTTAAAAAGTAATCTAAGTTACTTTACTGATTACTTGATTATCAGAGTAACTTAGTTACTTTGAAAGTAACTAGGTTACGAAGTCGTCGTCGTTCCCCCAACAGTTTTTTTTTAAACGCTTTATTGAAAGTGCATAAATTGTTTTTAACTTGTTTCTCTGCACATAACGTAAATTGTTAAACTAGTGCTTCAGCTTCTGTACCATCAAGTATGGTAAAGCAACAGTCTATGATGCTCACAGCATTAGAGCAGCCAGCCAGTGGTTTTACAAAACCAGTGTATCACATCTAACAAATGCAGGCTGAACTATTCAATTATATCAACTGTAACTATTAAATAGTTTTTATAAATGTCTCTCTATAAACATACAATCAGTCTCTCTTTAACATGTAAATTAACTGTAAATCTGGCAAATAAGAGCTTTTGCTCTGCCACCATCAACCCTCCTGTACCTAGTCGAAGCGTCGGCTAGTAATAATAATAATAATAACTTTATTTGTATAGCACTTTTCATACAGAGGTTGCAGTTCAAAGTGCTTCACAACAGTAAAAAATACAGGCATAAGCGAGCATAAAAAGATAGACAGGTAGAATCACAGTGTTTCACATTAGGATCTAGCATCCCAATAGGCTCTCCGCTTACAGTTTTCAGTAACACAAATAGTAAAAATAGTTTAAAATGATTCAGTTTAAAAATAGTAAAATAAAAATAAAATAAAATAAAATAAAAATTATAAAATAGAACGGACATAAAAAATACAGGCATGAGCGAGCATAGTAAGATATGGCAAGTGACAACAATGCATAAAGTTTACAGACAATCCATGCTGATTGATCTGCCATAAGCAAGTGAAAGTTTACAGACAATCCGTGCTGATTGATCTGCCATAAGCAAGTGAAGATTACAGTCTGTTCTAACAAACCAAACTGCCATGTATTAAAGTTTACAGACAATCCATGCTGATTGATCTGCCATAAGCATAAGATTACAGTCTGTTCTAACAAACCAAACTGCCATGTATTAAAGTTTACAGACAATCCATGCTGATTGATCTGCCATAAGCATAGTGTTTCACATTAGGATCTAGCATCCTAATAGGCTCTCTATTCAGTAATTAAAAAGTGCAATAACCGACGGACATAAAAAATACAGGCATGAGCGAGCATAGCAAATAATAAGAATAGTTTAAAATGATTCAGTTTAAAAATAGTCATCAGTAAGAAGTAAAAAGTGCAATAACCGACACATGAATTTGATAGGCAGTGTAAAAGAGTAGGCAGGGTAAGAATAAATACACGTTGTGTCAGGATATCCCTGATGTTTCCTCTTGCCACTAGGTGGTAGCAGATATCTATCAGTGAAATGCCTGAGCAAAGAGATAGGTTTTAAGCTGTCTTTTAAAGATGTCTAGCGAGTTGGCTTCCCTGATGTTTTGGGGTAGTTTGTTCCATAGTTTTGGGGCATAGTTGATAAAGGCTGCATTACCGATCCTCTTTTGACTGCTTCTGGGAGCCTCTAGTAGTCCAGCAGCTGATGATCGCAGTGTTCTTGCTGGTGTGTAATTTATTAGAGTGTTGGCGATGTAGCTAGGTCCCTGTCCATTTAGAGCTTTGTATGTAAGGAGAAGGACCTTAAAGTCAATTCTAAATGTTACAGGAAGCCAGTGTAAAGCGGCTAAGACTGGACTAATGTGCTCTCTCCTTTTGGTTCTAGTTAGCAGTCGGGCTGCAGAGTTTTGGATTAGCTGAAGCCTCTCTGTGGTTTTCTTAGGGAGACCTGTGAAAAGTGCATTACAGTAGTCTAACCGGCTAGATATGAATGCATGAATTAGCTTCTCAGCATCGTTCTGATTAATAAATTGTCGTACTTTTGCTATATTTCTGAGATGGAAGAACGATGTTTTCGTCACTTTGCTAATATGAGAATTGAAGTTCAGTTCTGAATCTATGACAACCCCAAGACTAGTGACCTCAGATTTGATCCAAGGGGTTAGTCCCCCCAGGTTCTTTATTAATGTTTCTTTTTTAGTTTTGGAGCCGATAATTAGAATTTCAGTTTTGTTCTCGTTTAGTTTCAGGAAGTTCTTACTCATCCATTTATTTATTGCCAGTAAGCAGTCTGTAATGGAGCTAATCGCTGTATCATTTGGTTCAGCAGATATGTACAGTTGTGTATCATCCGCATAGCTATGGAAATGTACATTATGTTCTCTGATGATATCACCCAGCGGTAACATGTAAAGGGAGAAGAGTAAAGGACCTAAGCAACTCCCTTGTGCAACTCCATAGTTGTTGTCGTATATATCAGACATGTGATCTCCTAGTTTAACATAGAATTTCCTCCCTCTGATGTATGTTTTAAACCAGCCCAGCACATGGTCTGAGAAACCGACATGGTTTTCAAGACGATCGATTAGAATATCGTGATCGATTGTATCAAATGCTGCACTGAGATCTAACAGGATAAGGATGGAGATCTTATTCTCGTCAGAGTTTAGTCTGAGGTCACTGATTATTTTGGTGAGGGCAGTTTCAGTGCTATGATATTTTCTGAATCCTGACTGAAATTCTTCTAAGATGTTGTTTTCTTCAAGAAAGGAATTTATTTGAACTGAAACTATCTTTTCAAGTACTTTACTAATGAATGGTAGGTTGGATATTGGACGATAATTTGCCATTTCATTACTATCCAAGTTAGTTTTTTTTAGTAATGGCTTTACAACTGCTGTTTTAAAGGCATCCGGGAAAATACCAGTCCTAAGGGAAGTGTTTATGATATCTAGCACAGGGCTTGAAACACTATTAAATACCCGTTTGAAGAAAGCTGTAGGTATAGGGTCAATGTCTGAGGTGGAGGAGTTACATTCTGAGACAGTTTTGCAGAGTACATCTAATGTGATGCATGTGAAACTTCTCATGGTTACATTGCACGGTTTGCCGCAATCAACTTTATTTCCATCATGAGTAATGCTGGCCCTGATCAAGGTTATTTTGTTGTTAAAGAATAGTGCAAGTTCTTCACACTTAACCGTTGATGACTGAGGAGGTGTAGGGACAGTGTTGAGTAGTACATTAATAGTGGAAAAGAGGATTCTGGAGTTTCCAGCATTTTCTGTAATGATTTTAGAGAAGTAATCTTTCCTTGCTAAGCGGATGGTTTTATTATAAGCAGTTAAAGCATCTTTGTATATATCACAGCATATGGTGGTTTTTGTTTTTCTCCATGTTCGCTCCGCTGCACGACATTTCCTTTTTTCTTTGTTGACCGTATTATAGTTTAACCAGGGCGAGGCTCTAGTTTTCTTCTTTTTCGTTTTTAATGGGGCGACAGAATTTAATATAGATGACATTGCATCATTGAGATTTTCTACCATTTCATTTAGAGAGCTGTCATGATAGTGTGCAGGTTCATGTAGTCTGATAAGATCAATGAACTTTGATTCAGCTTTGTCGTTTAGGAGCCTCTTTTTAACTATGATTTCTTTTTTTGTTTTAGTAAGGGTTATTTGAGTATCAAAAAATATACAGTGATGGTCGGAGAGAGGTTGTGTTGTGATTCCAGATGCTTTCAATGCAATTGGATGTGCTGTTTTTAGCGGTAGACAGTATTTTGTTTCCTCCGCCGTGAAGTAGTGACTGAGGCTACGTTTAGACGAGCGTTTTGGGGTGGAATTCTGAACAGAAACCGCAAAAGTCATCTTGCGGTTTCACTTTTAATTTTGCCAAGCGTTTTGGGGTGGAATTCTCCGACGACGGAGCCCTGCTGTCACACGATTGGCGCATATGTCACATGACGTGCTGTGAAGACCCGCCCTACTCTGCCTCTGATTCGCAGACTGTGGATGGGGAATGTGATTGGACCAAAGCAGAGTCACTCACAGACAGAGGGACCAGTCACGCCGCGGGACACATTCTTGTATTTAACCCTTTCACGTCACTCCCAAAAGAAAAACAGCTCAAAATGTATTTTTGACTGTCGAAAACGAAATAAAATACTGCATTCCGCCTGCATTATGAATTTATGATGAGATAGTAACGAAATAGTAATGCACAGCCACTTGGACAAGTAACTGCAATCAGATTACTGGCTTTTAAAGATTAACGCGTTAGATTACTATTTTCGGGGGAAAGTAATCAGATTACAATAACGCGTTACTTAGTAACGCGTTACTGGCATCACTGCTGACCAGACACTCTATATCAGTGATGGCTGTTTACTGCAGAGTGGAGGGACTGGGAGACCCATGTTACTGACCAGACACTCTATACCAGTGATGGCTGTTTACTGCAGAGTGGAGGGACTGGGAGACCCATGTTACTGACCAGACACTCTATACCAGTGATGGCTGTTTACTGCAGAGTGGAGGGACTGGGAGACCCATGTTACTGACCAGACACTCTATATCAGTGATGACTGTTTACTGCAGAGTGGAGGGACTGGGAGACCCATGTTACTGACCAGACACTCTATACCAGTGATGGCTGTTGGAATGTAGAGCTATTATTTTAACATGTCGACAAAAATACCACTTACAGCACCTTTAAGATTCTGCTCCTATATTCCAGCCTGGGTGAGACGGGTCGATCCCCGGCTCCTCCGGTCACGTCTGTTATTTTCCTCTGCGGTTCCTTCTCCTGCTTTCCGCTCGGCTCACATGGTGTTGAGACTCTCGGAGGAAGCTGGACCTCCGGCTTCTCCCCTTTATATGAAAAGAGGAAAGAAATGCAATGAAATGCACACCTAAAAATCCACCCCAGTTGTCCCTCAGTTACACTGGAGCCTACTGGAGCTGTACGTGTGTGTGTCGGTGGCAGGGGCGGCTCTAGGAGTTGGCAAGGTCCGGGGCTAAGCCTAGAACTATAGGGACGCTAGGGACATGTCCTACCAAAGACATGTCCTACCAAAGACATGTCCTACCAAAGACATGTCCTACCAAAGACATGTCCTACCAAAGACATGTCCTACCAAAGACATGTCCTACCAAAGACATGTCCTACCAAAGACATGTCCTACCAAAGACATGTCCTACCAAAGACATGTCCTACCAAAGACATGTCCTACCAAAGACATGTCCCTACCAAAGACATGTCCTACCAAAGACATGTCCCTACCAAAGACATGTCCTACCAAAGACATGTCCTACCAAAGACATGTCCTACCAAAGACATGTCCTACCAAAGACATGTCCCTACCAAAGACATGTCCTACCAAAGACATGTCCTACCAAAGACATGTCCTACCAAAGACATGTCCTACCAAAGACATGTCCCTACCAAAGACATGTCCTACCAAAGACATGTCCCTACCAAAGACATGTCCTACCAAAGACATGTCCTACCAAAGACATGTCCCTACCAAAGACATGTCCCTACCAAAGACATGTCCCTACCAAAGACATGTCCCTACCAAAGACATGTCCTACCAAAGACATGTCCTACCAAAGACATGTCCTACCAAAGACATGTCCTACCAAAGACATGTCCCTACCAAAGACATGTCCTACCAAAGACATGTCCTACCAAAGACATGTCCTACCAAAGACATGTCCCTACCAAAGACATGTCCCTACCAAAGACATGTCCTACCAAAGACATGTCCTACCAAAGACATGTCCTACCAAAGACATGTCCCTACCAAAGACATGTCCTACCAAAGACATGTCCTACCAAAGACATGTCCTACCAAAGACATGTCCTACCAAAGACATGTCCTACCAAAGACATGTCCCTACCAAAGACATGTCCTACCAAAGACATGTCCTACCAAAGACATGTCCTACCAAAGACATGTCCTACCAAAGACATGTCCTACCAAAGACATGTCCCTACCAAAGACATGTCCTACCAAAGACATGTCCTACCAAAGACATGTCCTACCAAAGACATGTCCTACCAAAGACATGTCCTACCAAAGACATGTCCTACCAAAGACATGTCCCTACCAAAGACATGTCCTACCAAAGACATGTCCCTACCAAAGACATGTCCTACCAAAGACATGTCCTACCAAAGACATGTCCCTACCAAAGACATGTCCCTACCAAAGACATGTCCCTACCAAAGACATGTCCCTACCAAAGACATGTCCTACCAAAGACATGTCCTACCAAAGACATGTCCCTACCAAAGACATGTCCTACCAAAGACATGTCCTACCAAAGACATGTCCCTACCAAAGACATGTCCTACCAAAGACATGTCCTACCAAAGACATGTCCTACCAAAGACATGTCCTACCAAAGACATGTCCTACCAAAGACATGTCCCTACCAAAGACATGTCCTACCAAAGACATGTCCCTACCAAAGACATGTCCTACCAAAGACATGTCCTACCAAAGACATGTCCCTACCAAAGACATGTCCTACCAAAGACATGTCCTACCAAAGACATGTCCTACCAAAGACATGTCCTACCAAAGACATGTCCTACCAAAGACATGTCCCTACCAAAGACATGTCCTACCAAAGACATGTCCCTACCAAAGACATGTCCTACCAAAGACATGTCCTACCAAAGACATGTCCCTACCAAAGACATGTCCCTACCAAAGACATGTCCCTACCAAAGACATGTCCCTACCAAAGACATGTCCTACCAAAGACATGTCCTACCAAAGACATGTCCTACCAAAGACATGTCCCTACCAAAGACATGTCCTACCAAAGACATGTCCCTACCAAAGACATGTCCTACCAAAGACATGTCCTACCAAAGACATGTCCTACCAAAGACATGTCCCTACCAAAGACATGTCCTACCAAAGACATGTCCTACCAAAGACATGTCCTACCAAAGACATGTCCTACCAAAGACATGTCCTACCAAAGACATGTCCCTACCAAAGACATGTCCCTACTAAAGACATGTCCTACCAAAGACATGTCCTACCAAAGACATGTCCTACCAAAGACATGTCCTACCAAAGACATGTCCCTACCAAAGACATGTCCTACCAAAGACATGTCCCTACCAAAGACATGTCCTACCAAAGACATGTCCTACCAAAGACATGTCCCTACCAAAGACATGTCCTACCAAAGACATGTCCTACCAAAGACAGACATGTCCTACCAAAGACATGTCCTACCAAAGACATGTCCTACCAAAGACATGTCCTACCAAAGACATGTCCCTACCAAAGACATGTCCCTACTAAAGACATGTCCCTACCAAAGACATGTCCTACCAAAGACATGTCCTACCAAAGACATGTCCCTACCAAAGACATGTCCTACCAAAGACATGTCCTACCAAAGACATGTCCCTACCAAAGACATGTCCCTACCAAAGACATGTCCCTACCAAAGACATGTCCTACCAAAGACATGTCCTACTAAAGACATGTCCTACCAAAGACATGTCCTACCAAAGACATGTCCTACCAAAGACATGTCCCTACCAAAGACATGTCCTACCAAAGACATGTCCTACCAAAGACATGTCCCTACCAAAGACATGTCCTACCAAAGACATGTCCCTACCAAAGACATGTCCTACCAAAGACATGTCCCTACCAAAGACATGTCCTACCAAAGACATGTCCCTACCAAAGACATGTCCTACCAAAGACATGTCCTACCAAAGACATGTCCTACCAAAGACATGTCCCTACCAAAGACATGTCCCTACCAAAGACATGTCCTACCAAAGACATGTCCTACCAAAGACATGTCCTACCAAAGACATGTCCTACCAAAGACATGTCCTACCAAAGACATGTCCTACCAAAGACATGTCCCTACCAAAGACATGTCCCTACTAAAGACATGTCCTACCAAAGACATGTCCTACCAAAGACATGTCCTACCAAAGACATGTCCTACCAAAGACGTGTCCTACCAAAGACATGTCCCTACCAAAGACATGTCCTACCAAAGACATGTCCCTACCAAAGACATGTCCTACCAAAGACATGTCCTACCAAAGACATGTCCCTACCAAAGACATGTCCTACCAAAGACATGTCCCTACCAAAGACATGTCCTACCAAAGACATGTCCCTACCAAAGACATGTCCCTACTAAAGACATGTCCTACCAAAGACATGTCCTACCAAAGACATGTCCCTACCAAAGACATGTCCTACCAAAGACATGTCCTACCAAAGACATGTCCTACCAAAGACATGTCCCTACCAAAGACATGTCCTACCAAAGACATGTCCTACCAAAGACATGTCCTACCAAAGACATGTCCTACCAAAGACATGTCCTACCAAAGACATGTCCTACCAAAGACATGTCCCTACCAAAGACATGTCCCTACTAAAGACATGTCCCTACCAAAGACATGTCCTACCAAAGACATGTCCTACCAAAGACATGTCCCTACCAAAGACATGTCCTACCAAAGACATGTCCTACCAAAGACATGTCCCTACCAAAGACATGTCCCTACCAAAGACATGTCCCTACCAAAGACATGTCCTACCAAAGACATGTCCTACTAAAGACATGTCCTACCAAAGACATGTCCTACCAAAGACATGTCCCTACCAAAGACATGTCCTACCAAAGACATGTCCTACCAAAGACATGTCCCTACCAAAGACATGTCCCTACCAAAGACATGTCCCTACCAAAGACATGTCCTACCAAAGACATGTCCTACCAAAGACATGTCCTACTAAAGACATGTCCCTACCAAAGACATGTCCTACCAAAGACATGTCCTACCAAAGACATGTCCCTACCAAAGACATGTCCTACCAAAGACATGTCCTACCAAAGACATGTCCCTACCAAAGACATGTCCTACCAAAGACATGTCCCTACTAAAGACATGTCCTACCAAAGCCACAGAAACTCAAATTGCCCCTAGCAAAATAACTGCAGAGTGAAAACTGTCGTTTTCATATTATGATTCACAACATCGCGGTCGTGCAAAACAGGTCCAGGTGGTAAAGAGGTACAGGTACAGTAGAGTTACATCACCCAGTGTGTCTATGGCGGTAAAGAGGTACAGGTAGAGTTACTATCATAGTTATACCATGTATCCTGCTCATGCGATTGTTTAGAATCTTAAGAAACAGTTGATGTATTGTAGTTTATGAACTGGACTCTTTTTGATTTCGTCCATATTTGACTTCTCTACTTGTAACATCTTCTGTTACTTGACTTGTCTCCTATTTCCTATCTCCTATCTCCTATCTCCATTTATTCTCTGCTCGTGTCCTCAGCGAACTGGGCTGCTGATGTGAACTATCTCTCACTGCTTGTTAGACCCCCGGTCCGTTCCTCTCTCCTCCACTTTTAACAGCATGTCCACATAACATACTCTGATGTCTAATGACCAATGTTTGTTTTGGACTTTGCTCTCCACTTATATAATGAATGAATGGTTAAACTATTATTTTCTGTTAAAGATTTACTCTCATTGTCAATGTAAACAATACGTATGTTAGCCTAATAGTCACTACATTATAATCCCAAGGCTTAAGCAATAGTATCAAGTATCAAGCAATACCTTAACGGAGAACAGTAACTCATTCGATATACACACTTTTTACGACAAGTCTATAACCCAGTGGTTCTAAAATGTTTGTAGGGGCAGCGCAGGCTGAGTCCTGCTTGTGCTTTAAGTGTGCAGGCTGACAGACAGCTGGGGGCAGAAGCTACACGCCACATGCATCCATGCATCCATGCCATGGAGCCGACCGGGTCTTATAAAACGGGTGGCTCAAATTAAGCGATCCGATTGGTTCATAGCTGGGTGGTATATATATATACCACGGCTATGACATCTTACTCAGTATCACTCCGCCTCTAAAAAACCTAATAAACTCTGCCCGGGGAACCAGCTCTCCTCCTCTTCTCACTGCTGGGTTAACCCTTTCACTGCCACACTAGCAAAGGGTTAACCCTTTCACTGCAACAATGCAGAAGGTTAACCCTTTCACCGCCACACGACAAAGGGTTAACCCTTTCACTACCGCACTACAGAAGGTTGACCCTTTCACTGCCACATGACAAAGGGTTAACCCTTTCACTACTGCACCACAGAAGGTTAAATCAAATCAAATCAAATGTATTTGTAAGGCCCGACAACACACGTTAATGTCCTCATGGGCCGGACACGTCTTCTTTAAACAAGTCAAGAAGAAAACATCACAATAAGTCAAGAACAAAACAAGAACACCATGAAGTCCAAAAAAATTCAAATAAATGCAAAATAAATAAATGCAACACTCCCAGACATACCCCACGCGAAGGTAAGGAAAAACTCACTAAAACCTAGCAATAGGAAAAAATGCACCACAGGCAGTGTGGAGGAGAGAAACCTTAGAAGGGCCATTCAAGGGGGGATCTCCCTTCTTAGATGTCGGTGATAGTAGTGTTGCAATAAAACAGGCAGACAGTTGGTAGGCATGCACTCATTTTTTTTTTTATCCACTTTTTCTCCCATTTTTTCTATATTTTCTCCCATCCCAATTTTTGTATCATCCAATTCAACCCTCCCCTGTCACGAACGCTGTTTCTTGCCTCCCACAAGCCGGCTGCAATGTGGACTAAGTCATACATAGCACAAGTCCCCTCCGGTACTTGAGGTAATAGCAGTCGCATCTTTTCACCTGCGCAGCTCCATCTCTCAGTGGCGAGGAGTAACGCGTGGGAGGCTCACGCTGCCCCCGACACCTCCTGATTCTACTGCGCAGGCGCACCAACCGACCTGTAGGAGTCGCTGTCCACAACGCCCGATCCCCACCCATCAGTTTCCCACCCCCTAATACGGCCAATGTGTATTAGTATGAACGACCAGCTAAACTGAAAGCAATGTGGAGCGCTGGGATCGATCTTAAGATTAAGATTAAGATTAAAGATAGAGCTGATAGCGATAGCAACTGAACATTTTTGAAAGATTAAAGATAGAGCTGATAGCGGATCTATTTGAGGCGAAGGGGCGGCGCAGATAGGGTCGCATCCTCCCGGTCTTCATCACGGGACGTCCAACACTCCGGTCATCACTCCGAGACAGCCACTCACAGGGAGACAGGGAGACGGGACAACCGTCTGTAGTGTGGTGGTGAAAGGGTTACAACATCCAGTCTGTTTCTCTCTCCTCCACTTTTAACAGCATGTCCACATAACTTACTCTGCCTAATGACCAGTGTTTATTTTGGACTTTGCTTTCGAATTTATATAGGCTAAAGTTCCTGATTCGGTTAAACCATTATTTTCTGTTAAAGATTTACTTTTATTGTCAATGTAAACAATTGGGCTATTAGCCTACTATTACATTATAATCTCGAGGCTTAATGCATTGAGAAATACCCTAAAGAACAATAAGTCATATGACATAAGCACCTCTAACGACAGCACAACGTAGCACAAGTCTGCAACAGACAAACCTCAAGCGCTTGTTTATATTATAATAATAATTTCCATCGTGACACGTCTGCATGCTCTCCGAGCTGTTTTGGGAATGAAAATGAGCCGTCATGCAGTGACCTCCAAGCTTGTTATTGAGATGTTTGTAGAGAGAAGGAGATGTAGTGTATTGCCTGCTGGCTGTGATATGAATGTGTTAACGTTATTCTCAATCTGTGGGGAGAAATGGAACACCGACGTGAGGCATTTCCTTTATGCTTTCTGTTTTCTTTTTATTATTATTATTATTTTAATTACATTCTGTATTTGTATTCCTGTTGTATTATTTTCTTGTGAGGACCCCAGGAAGACTAGCGGTCATGCATTTGACAGCTAATGGGGATCTTAATAAAACATAACCATAATAAGTAATTGCAGTACATTACATAAGTGAGTGGATTTGAACTTGAGACGATAGGATCCACAGGCAGCCACACTAACGTAAGCTTGTGTATATAACCAAGTTCTATGAATACTGGTGACGCTCAGCGTCATCTGCACTAACCTCACTTCGTGCACATGCACTGAATAAAAATCCACAATGTACCTTTACATACCAACATCCGTCTGGCCACACCCCTATCCGCTACCTTCATAAGCAGGTGTGTGGTCACCTACTCGCCTCATTCCCAATCTTTCACCACAAGGCGAGATCAAGGGCCGCAGTGGCGTCCCGACGCTGAGCATCACCAGTATTCATAGAACTTGGTTATATACATAACCTTACGTTCTATATCATACTGGCTGCCGCTCAGCGTCATCTGCACTACAGGAGCTGAGCGGGAGCCTGAAGCTTGACAAATGTACCCCGCTGAGACCCCCCACAACCATCAGACCGGAGAGGACCGAGCCCCCCGACCCTCCCTAATGGAGGACGGGAGGGAGACGGATCCGACCGTGCGAAGAGAAACTCAAGCAACTCAACGCACAGGGTGAGCAGACCGTGGCTTGACCCCACGACTACGCACACGCACAACCCGCATGCCACCAAGGAACGAACGGAAGGAACAAACCTCGTTACCGCCCCCAAAATCACGTGGTTGAGAACAAACTCAACCCCGTGGCAAGGCCGTAGCAGCGGAGCGCGAAGGAAGACCCAGACCCACTGAAGGGACTGGATCCCCTGGAAAAAGGGGGCCCGGAGAGGACAATGATGCCACAGCATCAATACCTCACCAGGCAGTGACACCGCCCCCCACATCGCCAGCGTATTCGGACAGGGCCCCTCCAAGAGCAGGCCCTTCCCCCCACTAGTACGCCGCCTGGCACACTGACCCTGGCAAACTCAGGCAGTCAGCATGGTCGTAACTTGAAGCACTCAAAAGGCTACACTACAGCGGAAGCAGGCAGCGCACCGGGGAGACGACCCCAGAGGGGGTTGATCCCTTAAACCAGGCAGCAGGCGTTTGACCCGAGCCTGGAGCACTGCGGACGAGACAGGCGCCAAAGGGGTCAACTGAAAACAGCACCCCGGCGGAAGGGGCGTATGCTGGCATTGTTGCGCACCATGACAAAGCCTCCACCAAAAAACCCTGACCCAGAGGGGCCGAGGCAGAGAAAGCTGACACGATTGGCAGGCGTCATGAACGTGCAGGGGCACACTCAACCGGGTAACCCGGGAGTTGACTCTGCTCCAACACACCAGGGAATCACCCACCCTCTTGGTACCACATGCGGTGGTTGTTCCTATAACCCCTCAAGAAAAAACTCCAAAACACACCTGCGGGTATACACTGGCTACACCGCAGTACAAGTGTTTCAGTTTTCAAAAAAAGGGTTATTCCAGGCCTACAGGTCGACGAAACACAACTTCGGACCGGGCCCGGCGGCTCGGGAAGCACACAAGGCTACCAGATGAGGTCCATAAGACCACCCCAACAGCCCCCTCTTCGCCATGCGTGAGAGAGGAGCGAAAAGAATGGAGAACCAGCCCCTTCATGATAGCGCAGGGTACAACATGTACCCAACAAAGGGTCTCCATAATGCCCAACCCTGTGACACCCGGGCCGACCTGGTATTTTTTCCCCCGAAAAAAGCACAAGTCCCTCAGGGTACCAGAACAGCAGATCTGCGTCCCCGGCGGACAACGGGTTAACTGACCTGGACCAGCATGACCAGAACCAGTCCCGTGCCCTAACCACGCCGACATCCCCACTCCAAGAGAGGGGGTAGGTACGCGTGCCGATCTAAAACATGAAAAGAGGGCGCCACCCAGACGGTCCTGAGAGCAGCTGAAGGGAAGTATAGAAAGTCACGCCTCACTGCTGACATCGACACATATCACAACCTCTTGTTAACATTCTCCAAAACCATTACTAATGCCAAAGCTTCTTTCTTTCACCATAGGATCGAGGCCTCTGCCAAGAATCTTCGCAAACTGCATGCTACCATGTCCTCCCTCCTCACTCCCCCCCCCACCCCCCCCCCCCCTCCCTCATCTTTCTCTGCCGAAGACTTTGCGATCTTCTTTGAGTAAAAAGTGGAGAACATCCGCAGCTCCTTCTCCCAACCCCCACCCATTCCAAATGCTGAATCGAGAACCTCATCCTTCACTCTGTCATCTTTCTCTCCCATTACAGAAGCCGAGACCCTGACACTGGTAACGTCGAACCGTCCGACTACATGCCAGCTGGACCGGCTACCCTCCCCACTCCTCCAGACCATAGCACCAGACATCCTCCCATTCCTAACTGCAACCATCAACTCCTCACTCAACTCGGGGGTGGTCCCCACCTCCCTAAAACAAGCCAGAGTCACGCCCCTCATAAAAAAACCATCCCTGAACCCTACCGTCATAGGCAACTACCGTCCTGTCTCTCTTCTCTCCTTCCTTTCTAAAACACTTGAACGTGCTGTATCCAACCAACTTACTGCTTATCTCTTACAGAATGACCTCCTAGACCCTAATCAGTCAGGCTTCAGGACTGGTCACTCCACAGAGACAGCCCTCATTGCGGTCACAGAGGCACTTCACTTAGCAAAAGCGAAAGGCCTCTCCTCTGTCCTGATTCTCCTAGATCTATCTGCAGCCTTCGACACAGTCAACCACCAGATCCTCCTCGCGGCCCTCGCAGGAATGGGAGTGGCTGGCTCTGCGCTGACATGGCTGTCATCATACCTCAATGACCGCTCCTACCAAGTGTCATGGAGAGGGACCCTGTCGGCCACCCGTCCCCTGCGGACGGGTGTCCCCCAGGGCTCGGTTTTAGGACCCCATCTCTTCTCCCTCTACACTAAATCACTGAGTAACATTATCACGTCTCATGGCTTCTCCTACCATTGTTATGCCGACGATACTCAACTCTTCCTCTCCTTCCCTCCCTCCCTCATATATCCACGTCTCTGAGCGGATCTCGGCCTGGATGACGACCAACCACCTCAAACTGAACCTAAGCAAAACAGAATTGCTCCACCTGCCGGCCAAATCCTCCCCCCTGACCGACCTTTCCATCACAGTCGAGAATGCAGCTGTGACTGCGTCCCCGACCGCCAAGAACCTTGGTGTTGTCCTCGACGACCAGTTGAACTTCTCTGCTCACATCGCAGCGACAACCAGAACCTGCCGATTCCTCCTGAGCAACGTCAGAAGGATCCGCCCCTTCCTGACAAAAGAAGCCACCCAACTCCTCGTCCAATCAACAGTCATCTCCCGCCTCGACTACTGCAACGCACTGCTCGCTGGCCTCCCGGCCACTGCCACTAAGCCTCTTCAACTCATTCAGAACGCAGCGGCCCGCCTGATCTCAAACCTACCGAAGTCGGCCCATGTCACCCCACTTCTTAGGGACCTGCACTGGCTCCCCATTGCTGCACGAATCCGCTTCAAGGCCCTCGACCTAGCATACCGTGCGGCAAAGGGAACCGCTCCCGCATACCTCCGGTCAATGGTTTCTAACTACACACCCTCAAGACCCCTACGCTCTGCATCTTCTGGCCGCCTCAGACCTACTCCTATCCAAGCTCCGGGAGGGTCATCAAAGAGAAGTCGCCTATTCTCATTTCTTGCCCCACAATGGTGGAATGAACTACCCACCCCAGTTAGGACAGCCGAAACACGTCCAATCTTTCGCCGTCGACTAAAGACGCACTTCTTCAACCATTATCTGAATAAAAAAAAATAAAAAAATCTAACCCTAACTAACCATACTGTCATGCACTTGTCCTAATAAACTAACCTACACTGTAGCACTCAACACTTTGATGAACATTGTTACTCAGCTGATAGAGTTGTGCCCTTCCTGATGGCTTGTCGTACAGAACTTGTAAGTCGCTTTGGATAAAAGCGTCAGCTAAATGACTAAATGTAAATGTAAATGTACCTCGCTCAGTGGCCCACCCCAAGGGCGTGAGACCCCTCTACCTATGTTTAGATCTATTCCGTTAACATCCCCCAGATATGAACGAGAATCCGTCGAGACCTAGTAACAGGCGCTCGGAAGAGAAAACCTCCATCCCAGTTGCCCTATAAAAACGCTGTTTTATTAACGAGCAACCAAGGCGTACCAGCCTCATGCGTGATTCTTATCAGAAACACCCCGCGCCAGCACTATGTACGCGTCGAGACCCAAACACATCAATGGATAGTCTAACCAGACACCAGACATTGGTCCTTCAAGTCGCCTGGGAGAACGACCAGGAGTTGTCGTGCTTCATATTCTTCCCTCTTTTTATTAAAAAGAAAGAAACACCGACTGACATGAATCCCACGTGACGCGGCCGAGGGTAAATTTTTTTTACCTTCTTACATCCCGCCACCCTCACCACAGAGAGGAGACGGGAATCCTCAGAGAGACTTCCCATGTGAGCCACAGATTGAAAAGTCACTGTAACATTGAGCCATGTGACCAACAGACTCAAGTTACACGTATATCGAGCGTAGCAGAACAGTAAGTTCCTACGCTCTGCCCCGACAACTTGACAATGACAGACCCTACATACGGGTCTGAAAAAACTCACGGAAGCCGTCGTCCAATAGAAACGTGCCTAGTGACGTTTTCTATGACGGGGGAAACCCATGACTTAACCGCCCGTGATAGGTGCGGAGTCAAGGAAACCCTTCCCCCCCCGTGCCAAGCTGCCTAACAGCTTGGCCGGACCGAATGAAAAGAGAGTCCATAAAACCCCCTGACCAATCAGAAGAGGGAAGGAGGGGTTTATCCGGTACCCCCTCGCAAGCCCAACCCTTGAATACGACAACAACAAATAGCCATATGATACCTTAAGTAGCCAGTATGCTAATGAACAGCGCAAAGCTAATTCAATGTGCGCTAGCCACAGACAAGTCTGTGAACAGGGTTTATAACAAGGCCAAGTTATGTATGTGTGAACCCGACACCGTGTTTATGTTGCAAGACATAAAAGGCTGATAGAGAGAGAGAGCGGCCTGAACCGCGGTACCTTTACACACACAAGCATTACTGCAGACCAACACAACAGTGTTGCGGCTCAATATCACTGTTTAAGCAACAGAGCACACAACTAACCTCTACCTTTATGTGAAGACCTAACCTTCAGGTCGAGGCAGAAAAAAATACTTTTTCAACCGAGTGTAAGCTGCAGGCCTTGCTTAAGCTCTAACATGAATGTAGCGACCAACAAGACTTAAAGTCTAGCCCTTCTATCAAACCCACACTAGCAAAAGGTTCACACATCGTATCCCCATTATATATGTTAGTGAATAAACACACAGTTTGTAACAAAAAATACAGTCCCTCCCAGGAGGGACTTTTTATTTCTTTTTAACAAAATCATATGTTGGGCCAGGAAGGGAACAGGGGGGGACCACAGAGGGAAAAAAGTCATCTTTCAGCGACGCCTGCCATGAGCCGATCGGGACTTGCCACCCCAGGGAGCCCCGGAGGGACGGTAAAGGATAGGAGGCTGGTCACGACAATCCCTACCGTCACCTCCGGGCGTAGATGGGCCGGCTGCAGTGGCGGAGGCGCCCTCTTTCCTCCTGGCCTTCTTTGCCGAAGGTCCAGCAGTGGCGGTGGTAGAAGCGGCGGCTACGGCGGCGGAACCCCGACGACGAGCCTCCGTCTGACTCCACCGGCGACATCGGGCGGAAGGAAATGAGGCTGGAGCACGGAACGCTCCTTCTGCATCTCCCTGCAGGTCGAGGTCATCAACTGCAGTGGCGACCCGAAAAGTCCAGCATCGGAGAGGGGTGCCGTCAGAAGTGGAGTCCTCTTCCTTTCCGGCACACGTGCCTGCTCCAGCCAAAGGTGGCGCTGGACTAGAGTGGCCAGGGCGCGTACTTTCCCAGCGGCGATGGCCTGCGGCTGGATCAGATGCAGGATGGCTCCTGCCGACTGGGCGAGCTGATCATGTTGCAAATCGGTCAGCTCCGTACCGCCCGTCAGTATCCCGGACATGAATCTCGCCAGCTGTGCGATGTTAGAAGTGGCAGCCAGAGATTGAGTCGCGGAGATAAATGACTGGTCACTCCAGTAAGCCAACCGCCTCGCCGATTTCCCTTGGGGAACCGGCTTCCGTAACGGCTCCCACACCACCTCAGGACAAAGGAGAGCTGCCATCGGCCTATCAAGCCGAGGCACCCCCTCCTTCATGCCGTCTACCAAACCCACCACCCTCGTGACTCGCACGTAGGCGGGGGTGAGGCCCATGATGTGGGAGACCACCTGTCCCTGACGGACGTAGGCCTCCATCGAGGGGAAAAATGGACAGACAACGCCCATCTCTCTCACAGGACGGCGTTGCCATAGATGACCTATGAGATCATCAGTAACAGGCAGTGGCTGCGGCAGCGGCACGCCGTTTGCGACTGCCGCCGTCGCCATGAGCTCGGGGAACAAAGCACGCAGTTCCCCCTGCATACTTTCCCCCACCGATCTTGCGTCCCTCACATGCAGCAGACTACTGGTTAC
Organism: Notolepis coatsorum; assembly: GCF_963971535.1. Classification (NCBI taxonomy): domain Eukaryota; kingdom Metazoa; phylum Chordata; class Actinopteri; order Aulopiformes; family Paralepididae; genus Notolepis; species Notolepis coatsorum. Next base: position 207,853,615 of record NC_140168.1, on the reverse strand, counting down.
AGAGACACATTCTGATGTGGCTGATAGCAGGGCATCCCGCCGCCGAGTCGGAGGTTCTAACCCAACATCCGCGTACGAGGAACCCCAAGGAGACCTATCACCCCCCTCCAGTGTTACCTGGACGGGCAGCGGACATGTCTCCACCGGGGCGTCAAACAAGAACCCGTCCGCTTCTACCATGTAGTCCTCTGTTTCCATTGGCCATGGAGAATCAGACGCATCCTCATCCGGCTCTAGCAACTCACCAAAACCAGGCCGTTCGCGTCTACAAGCCACCATCTTACGACGGGAGCGAGCCGACGCAAAAAGTTTGCGTCTCAAATCCTCCGCCACCACAGGAGCCGGCCGCCCAACAGCGGACGACTCTCCGGAGGCAAAGGAACCAGAGCCGGAACCAGGCCATCGCACAGGAGACGGCGCTGGTGCACCAGCTCCTTGGAGAGGCAAACTACCTATCGGACGCCTACCGGGCGCGGCTGCCGACCACGAAAGAGGCCTCAACCCCGCTTCAAGACGCACGACAGAGGAGGCAATGGAGAACCGCTGGTGAAGGGTAACGTTGCTAGCGCGACCCTCCGAGGTAAACATTATGACTTAGCTTTTTTCTTTTTAAAGTTTATGAGAGAAAGAAAAAAGCAAGAAAAAATTTAAACACGTAACTCAACTTTCTTCAGCTAAAACAACCTCGTCAAGTGATGTATACAACAGGCACTTCCTTGTGGTGAAAGTGAAGAAGGAGGCGAGTAGGTGACCACACACCTGCTTATGAAGGTAGCGGATAGGGGTGTGGCCAGACGGATGTTGGTATGTAAAGGTACATTGTGGATTTTTATTCAGTGCATGTGCACGAAGTGAGGTTAGTGCAGATGACGCTGAGCGGCAGCCAGAATGATATAGAACCAGCTGAGCTAAAGGGTCAGACCAGTTAGCAGGTGATACCGACTCCTCACTACTTTACATTAGTCTATATGTTTTTTTTTTATAACTCTTTATTTTGGTAAGTTTTCTTTTACATAAACATTTTTCATTTTAAAATAAGACAACCGCCACCACATTACAGACAGGACTTACAAGACAATTGGGGAGAGCTGTTTTCGTACTTATTTGGTCTGGTCCGTTCTGGATTCACTGTGGCGATCTTTATTCGTCTGACAGCCTATACATTGTCCATTTCAACCAGCGTCTGTCGTATGTCTTGGCTTTCGTTCTCAGAAAGTAGAGTTTATTTCCTCCACTATTTCCTTCCATGTTTCTTTGTCTGGGAGGCCTCCTTGAGCCAGCTCCTTGTGATGGCCTTTTTCCTCGCAATTGTCATGATTTTGAACAGGTATAAGTCTTCATTGTGGATAGTCTCCTCAGAGATTAGTCCAAGGTATATTGATTGGGGTTCCAAGGGGAATTTGTAGCTTAGAATCGTATACATTTCCCGGGTAATGCTCTTCCAAAATAATTGCACTTTAACACACAGCCAAAAGATGTGAGAGTGGTTGGCATTCATTTGTCCACACTGTCTCCAGCAGGGTTGTTGCTCGCCTAATTGTTTGCTCTTAATTTGCGGTGTGATAAAAAATCTCATCACATTTTTCCAGCCGAATTCTCTCCATCCTCTAGAGCTGGTGGAAGAGTGTTGTGTCTCACATATGGAATGCCAATCATCCTCTGATAAAGTTATATTCAGTTCACTTTCCCATTTCTTCTTCACATTATATGAGTCACAGTTTTAATATTTTTGTACATTTCCGATACTATTTTCACTGGAGTTCGATTACTGTATATGCCACTGCCATCATTCCTACCACTCCATTACCTTCTGCTGAAACCTTGTTCTTAATTTCTGAATCTTAGAAGTGTCGCAACTGCAAATATCTAAACAGGTTATCATTTCCCAGGTAAAATGTTCTCTTAAATTTCTCAAAAGACATGAAAGTATGGTCTTCTAAAAGTGTACATATGGCTGTTATACCTCTATCTCTCCATCCGTCAAAAGTGGTGTCCAATGCTCCTGGTCCAAATCTGGGGGTACATTAGTCTATATGTTTAAACTATAATGTTTATTCTCACCGCATATATATCTATCCACACCTGTTTGTATTTACCTGCATATATATCTGTACATTATCCTACTCATACTAGTTACGCTGCTGGCCAGTATGACTACTACCATACTACCATTTCTAACGGATCACATTAAGAAAGAGATAGACAGAGGAAATCTATGTGGCATGGTGATGTTAGACCTACAAAAGGCATTTGACACGGTGGACCACACTATCCTCTTAAGTAAGTTAACAGCAATAGGTTTTAATGATATGGCCACAAACTGAGCCAGCTCATACTTGAGGGGAAGGGAACAACGTGTAGAGGTGGGAGGGGTCCTTTCAGATCTGAGGACAGTGGACTGCGGGGTCCCTCAGGGAAGTGTGCTGGGGCCCTTGTTCTTCCTCCTTTATATAAATGACATGCAGTCAGCCTGCTAATGTGATCTCCTGCTCTACGCGGATGATTTGGCTCTCAAATGGTGTCAAATTAAAGCAAAACGGATATTGAAAGCAGACTTAGCATGGAGTTAGGGAATGTCAGTCAGTGGCTGTCAGAAAACCGGCTGTCTCTCCATTTAGGTAAAACAGAATCCATTTTATTTACTACCACTAGGAAACAGAAAACACAGGAAGGTTTCAAAATACAGTTAGGTAGCTTAATGGTCACCAGTACCAAATCAGTGGTGTATCTAGGGTGTACTTTAGAAAACACACTCTCAGGGGAAAGCATGGCAAAAAAAGTAATAGCCAAGGTCAACAACAGAATAAAATTCCTAGCTAGAAACTCAAAATACCTAGACAGGAAAGCTCTTAGAGCACTTGCATGGGCACTGGTTCAGTGTCATTTTGACTATGCTTGCTTGTCCTGGTATGACAGTGCCCCCAGCAATTTGAGAACTAGACTTCAAACTGCCCAGAACAAGCTAGTCTGGGTTAATCCCAAAGAAGTACATGTTCTCTCGAGCTCATGCTCCCCGGACATGGAACATCTTTCAATCCTGTGCCGCCCGTTCCACCTCCCCCGGGAGTTTACCGCGGTCATCATGACCGCCGTATATATTCCCCCACAGGCGAATACTAGCAAAGCGCTGGTGGAACTACATGATCACCTCAATAAACACCAGATCAAGCACCCAGACGCGGCGACGATCGTGGCTGGTGATTTCAACCAGGCGAATCTGAAGAAAGTGATGCCGTCCTTTTTTCAGCACATCGCCTGCTCCACGAGAGGGAGGAACACACTCGACCACTGTTATACCCCGTTCAGAGCCGTCTACAAGGCGGTAGCGGCACCGCCATTGACGGGGTCTACAAGCTCGAGCGATCACGACTCCATCTTGTTATTCCCTGCCTACAAACAAAGATCACGTGACGCCGTCGTGTCACGTGAGACAAAAAAATGGTCTGACGAATCAGAGGCCACACTCCGGGACGTGCTTGCAGACACGGATTGGAATATGTTCCAAGGTAGCGCCAGTGACATCAGCGAGCTCGCAGACACCGTGGTGAGCTACATTACAACAATAGCTGATAGTATTGTCCCCACGAAAAAGGTGCAGGTTTTCCCAAACCAGAAACCGTGGGTGGACAGTACTATTAGAGCATCTCTGAACTCTCGCACCACTGCTTACAACCTGGGCAGAGAGTCAGAAAACATGGAGGAGTATAAGGCTTCAGTCTATACTCTGCGCAAGGCTGTTAAACTTGCTAAGAGGACATATGCTGATAAACTGGAGACACAAATGGCACAAAACGACACAAGAGGCTTATGGCGGGGACTGAAGACAATAACTGACTACAAAGTCAGCGCTCTCTCGCGGACAAACTCAACTCTTTCTACGCTCGGTTTGGTGTAGACAGTGGCGCTGCTAGCTCTCCGGTAGGGGCAACCGCGGGGGGCGGGGACGCTCTCTCGTTGTCGGAACACAGTGTGAGAAGAGCATTTATGCAGGTGAACACCAGGAAAGCGGCAGGCCCAGATGGTATAACAGGACGTATACTTAAGTCCTGTGCCAACCAGCTAGCCCCGGTGTTCACCGCCATATTTAATCAATCCCTGGCGGAGTCAGTGGTCCCTGCCTGCTTCAAGATGTCTACCATCATCCCTGTACCGAAGAAACCCTCCCCAACATGTCTCAATGACTACAGACCGGTGGCACTCACCTCTGTGGTCATGAAATGTTTCGAGAGGCTGGTCAAGGACCACATTTGTGCCTCCCTCCCCAGTGATATGGACCCTATGCAATTTGCATACAGGACAAACAGGTCCACTGACGACGCGGTCTCCCAGGTACTGCACAGCACCCTCTCTCACCTTGACCGACAGAAGGGGGGCTATGTGAGACTGTTGTTCATTGACTACAGCTCAGCGTTCAACACCATAGTCCCCACCAGACTGGTGGACAAGCTGATCGAGCTGGGTCTGAGCTCCGCCCTGAGCGCCTGGGTACTGGACTTTCTGAGTGAAAGACCCCAGGCGGTCAGGGTGGGGGGTCAGACCTCCAACACCATCACCCTGAGCATCGGTTCCTCCCCAGGGCTGTGTTCTGAGCCCCCTGCTGTACTCACTCTACACACACGATTGTGTGGCCAAGTTCAGCTCCAACTCCATAGTGAAGTTCGCAGACGACACAGTGGTGGTGGGGCTGATCTCGGACAACGACGAGAAGGCCTACCGGGAGGAGGTTGAGGTACTGGAATGCTGGTGCCAGGACAACAGCCTGCTCCTGAACATTGGTAAAACCAAGGAGCTGATCGTGGATTATAGGAGGGGGACTGGGGGTCCACATCTCAGAGGATCTGACATGGTCAACACACATAGACACAGTTGTAAAAAAGGCGAAGCAGCGCCTCTACCACCTGAGACAGTTAAGGAAGTTCAGAGTATCGGGGAAGATACTCCAGTCCTTCTACTCCGGAGCTGTAGAGAGCATCTTGACTGGAAACATCACTACCTGGTATGGAAACAGCACGGCACAGGACAAGAAGGCCCTACAGAGAGTGGTGCGCTCAGACGAGCGTACCACGGGTATTGCACTACCTCCCCTGCAGGTTCTATACAACAAGAGGTGCAAATCCAGAGCCTGCAGAATAATGAAAGGCCCCCACCACCCCAACAACAGCCTCTTCCAGCTGCTGAGGTCAGGCAGACGCCTGCGAAACCCAGCTACTAGGACAGAGAGGCTTAGGCTCAGCTTCTTCCCCCAGGCCATCAGAGCCTTGAACAATGAACACTGAGTGCCACAGAACACTGACCTATCCACACACAAGCACACATGAGCACACACACGACACGCACGCTGTGCACGCTCACACACCAGCAGCCACTTTAACACTTTAACATGAGCAGACACACACTCATGCCGCACACGCCCACACTTATGGCCAAAAAGGAAAGGTCACTTTAATATTAGTATAACAACAGTAACAGTGTATTGCACTACCTACGCTACCTAGCATGTCCTATATGCCCGGTAAATAACTATGTACAGATACCGAGATGTCCCACTATGTTACCTGTTACCTGTTACCTGTTTATTGCACAATGTTGTTTTTTATTGGATTCTATTACATGTTGTACCACTGTATTGCACATTGTTGCGGGCAAGACCACCCGCATTTCATTGTATACTTGTATGCCGTGACAAATAAAACTCTTGACTTGACTTGACTAGTTAAGATAGTCCTGCAGCTCCCCACTCGTACTCACCTAGACCAGCCCCACTTCAACAGCCTGGGGTGGCTCAGGGTGGAAAAAAGAGTATCAATGATAAAGCTATGCCTAGTATATAGAGTTTATAAAGGGGAGGTGCCAAGCTACCTTCAAGATTACTTTCAGTATGTAAGGAACAACAATAGCCATGAAACCAGAGGTAGAGACACAAACATAGTTCCATTTAGATTTAGACTAATTTCCTACGGCCAGCAGACCTTCCTTTACTCAGCAGCAGTAGGGGAGAGTGGGGTGAGTAGTGCCCATTTTTACTTAAAGTGCCTTTAAAGCAAGGGGATTAAAGTAATGCCCCCAACTAAAATATGTACATATAGTTTAGGATGTTGTGCATCCCTGGGGACAATCACTTTGGATCTTAAATAAACTGTTTCAGAAATATAGCTTTAGGAAAAAAAAGTGATTTTGTGGCACAACTTGCCCCCGGTGCGGGCTAAGTTGTGACATTAGAGAGAATACACTGGGGTAAATTGTGCCATTGATAGTTTTACGTAAAACAGATCATTTTAATCTCAAAAGTGGTAAAAGCATCCTGCAGATCTTCATCTCCTTTCCAACCTGACGTATAGTCTTCCCCTGTTGCACCTCTTTCACTGCTCTTTCCAACTTCTCAAGAGGAGTTGAAACCCTGTCTGTCTTCCGTTTGTATATCTGCGTGGCATGATGGATTTTGGTCTAAAATTAAGAGTATCACATAGTTTTAGTGATCAAATGTAAGAGTACAATGTACAATAACAATTTAATACAATAAAGTATTATATATAATTAATAATTATAAGTTGGGGAAACTTAACAAACAAAACATCTGGCACAACTTAACCCAGGCCCTTTGGCACAAATCACCCCAAGCCTACCATTTTGAAAAAAATGCATCCCCCAGCTGTTTTGAGCTAGCATCATGCTAACTGTATAGACTCATAGTGTAGCTTACTAAAGCACTAAAACATGTGTGAACTGTTTTCAAAGTTGTCTATAATTGTTCAAACACAGCAATAAAAAAAACCTTGATCATACAAATTTTACTTTGGAGGGCATTTTTTTTTTTTTACTTCTCTGCAGGTTGAGTGAAATGGATGCCTCTTCAAAAAATATGTTGTCACATGCCCAACTTCTTCTATGGTTTTCTAGATAACAGGGGTGGCACTACTTGCCCCTTGGCACTACTTACCCCACTCTCCCCTACTGTGGAACAGCCTGCCCAGCAGCATTAAACAGGCCCCCGGGTTAACTGGCTTCAAAAAGCATGTACGATCATCGGCATAGGAAAGAGAGGGTAGCATTTTTATTTATTATTATTTTATCTTCAACTGTATATGCATATTGTATCTTAATGTTTTATGATGTTGTTTTTATGTTGATGTTTTTATGATGTTGTTTTATGTTGATGTATGTCCTGTTTTTTAATACCAGGGACCATGATGGAAATAAGTGCTTGCATTTTATCATGTTTTTAGCCCTTGGATGATGTCTCTAATCCACAATAAAATCAATCAATCAATCAATCATACTGTCTTTACACCTGTATCACTGTACATATGAATACTACAACTCTGTACATACATCTGATTAGCACTATTACTCAGTAGTTCTAATTTGTATATTTTGTACCCAGTTTAATCGCCTGTACATTGTATATTACTATCGCACTTTACTGTTACATTTGCACTCTGGTTGGAGGCCAAACTTATTTTTGTTGTATGATGATGATACATTTTAATCTAATCTAATCTAATCATATGATTCGAAATGTCTTTGTAGAATAGAATAGAATAGAAATACTCATTCCGAGGGAAATTTGGCACTGCAAATCGCTCACAGTAAACATTTAGGTAGACAAAACAAAGTCACGAATAAGAATAACAAAAAAAAATTCTAAGAATAAAGAATAAAATGGGCAGCATGGTCACTAGCAGGGTTTTAATCTTGCTTTTACCTTCAGTGTGCCAGCCTGGCCGCCGGCACGCCACCCGAAAAGCGTTGCCTGAGTTGTGGGGGAGGGGCTTCATACTGACCTCTGTACAAGAGGACGTAGGGGAGGGGCTTCAGACAGACCTCTGTACGAGAGGACGTGGGGGAGGGGCTTCAGACGGACCTCTGTACGAGAGGACGTAGGGGAGGGGCTTCAGACTGACCTATGTAGGAGAGGAGGTGGGGGAGGGGCTTCAGACTGACCTCTGTACGAGAGGACGTGGGGGAGGGGCTTCAGACTGACCTCTGTACGAGAGGACGTAGGGGAGGGGCTTCAGACTGACCTCTGTAGGAGAGAGGATGTGGGGGAGGGGCTTCAGACTGACCTGTAGGAGAGGACGTGGGGGAGGGGCTTCAGACGGACCTCTGTACGAGAGGACATGGGGGAGGGGCTTCAGACTGACCTATGTAGGAGAGGAGGTGGGGGAGGGGCTTCATACTGACCTCTGTAGGAGAGGAGGTGGGGGAGGGGCTTCAGACTGACCTCTGTAGGAGAGGACGTGGGGGAGGGGCTTCAGACTGACCTCTGTACGAGAGGACGTAGGGGAGGGGCTTCAGACTGACCTCTGTACGAGAGGACGTGGGGGAGGGGCTTCAGACTGACCTCTGTACAAGAGGACGTGGGGGAGGGGCTTCAGACTGACCTCTGTACGAGAGGACATTCCCCAGCCCCCGTCCTCTCAGTCTCAGCCACTCACAGGCGGTGGCGGCAGCCAGGGGTCTGGCGTGCTTGTGAATGAAATATCCTGATGATTATGGGATGTTTTCCTTCGCTAGTCAAAAGAACATTCGGGGCTAATGCCCTGGGAAGCCGTGTGTCGAAGCTGCCAGTGGACGAAGCAGAATCCCACCGTCGTCAGCCTTCCTTCCTCCCGTCTGATTCTGCTCCAGGAAAACGGTGTCATCATGGGCTCCATCTGGGCCTAACCAGAGGCAGACAACCAGAGTGTTTCCAAGCTGTGTCACTGATATTACTCCTCTGAAGCATTGGAGGCAGGGCCGTATGTTTGGTCTCAACATGAGGGGGAGACACTTTCAGCGGGTGGTCTGGTGGTGGTCCCCCCCCCCCCCCCCCCCCCCCCCCCCCAGGACATTTTGAGCGTCAAACATTTCCTGCTTTCTGGTGCACTTTTATGCACCAATTTGTGCCTTTTCTGCATCCATTTATGGTGGACATTTCTTTATTTAAGGAAAAAACACATTTACCTCTTTCAATATTGAAGAGGACATGTCCCCTGCAACCCCATCCTAAATCTAAGCCTATTTTTGAAGGAGTGGCCATCTTGCTTTTTTTTTTTTTTTTTGACTTTTTCTCCCCCTTTTTCTGTGATTTTTCTCCCATCCCAATTTCCTCTTGTGCCAATTCTCCCTCCCCTGTCCTGGTCGTTGCTCGCATGTGCCCCCCCACTGGCCGGTCGTAGGGAGGATAGAAGCCCATCACATGTCCCCTCCGATACATGTGGAGGCAGCCAGTCACATCTTTTCACCTGCCAGCACGGACTCTCATTTTGGCGAGGAGTAACGTGTAGGAGGCTCACACTGCCCCTGCCATTTCCTGTCTCTGCTGTGCAGGCGTCCCCCAACCGACATGTAGGGGTCGCTGTCCACAACGTCCAGATTACCACCCATCGACTTCCACCCGCTGACTCTGCCAATTGAGTTAGTATGACGGCCGGCCCAAGCCGGAGGCAACTCCGACAGCCGGATTTGAACCCGGTGTCTCTTGCGTTGGCGACGAGCGCAATGTCCGCTGCGCCACCCAGCCGCCTCCCCCCAGGACATTTTGAGCGTCAAACATTTCCTGCTTTCTGGTGCACTTTTATGCACCAATTTGTGCCTTTTCTGCATCCATTTATGGTGGACATGTCTTTATTTAAGGAAAAAACACATTTACCTCTTTCAATATTGAAGAGGACATGTCCCCTGCAACCCCCACCCCCTAAATCTAAGCCTATTTTTTAAGGAGTGGCCATCTTTCTCATAACCCTGTCTTACCTGCAGTCTTCAAGCACCCGTCTCTTGTGCCCTCAGGCTGGAAGCTCTAGTCCCTGTTCCATCCTCTAATCTCCAGCTCTCAAACTCCATACAGGCTCATAGACTAGATTAGATTAAAATGTGTTTTCATCATACGGCACAAGTACAGTACAACGAAAAGAAGTTTGGCATCCAACCAGAGTGCAAATGTAGCAGTAAAGTGCGATAGTGATATACAACATGCAGGTGATTAAACTGCATATAAAATATAGCCTCAGTTCCAGTCCTTGAATCCACCCTCTCCACTTAAGCACTAAATTAACACTTGGCTCACACCCTGTTTGGTTTCCGAGTGTGGAAACAAGGCTTTTCTCATGAGGGCCCCGCTCGAAAACAAAATTCCCGTAAGCGGCCGTGTTAATCCGAGGGGTTTGGATGATGGATTGGAATAAGCGATGTGGCAATAACTCTCCTGGCTTTGGCAAGCGGCGCTTAGACCCTTCAAACCCTCTCAGATCAACACGTGTGTCAAGGTGATGACTGGCTTCTGGACGGGGCGTATTCTCACCCGCAACCCCGCAGCCGCAGCCGCTGACCTGCAGCAACACGCCTCAGTGAGGTGGCCTTCTGGAGCAACTCCTAATGAAGCACTTTGTCACCGCTGAGGAATGTGGCGAGCGCATTATCGGCCGGCGCCAAAAAACACTTAGCCTCGCGGATGAGGAGAAGGACAACATCCTCGATTCATTTGGAGACCTTTTGAAGCTCGCCGTTTTGTTTAGTGAGATTGTGATGACTGAGAAGAGGCTCAGGTGGCTCCTTTGATTTGCCGAATGAGCTGTCAATCACAGGTGTGATTTCATGTGTTTCATGAGGCAACAACCTGTTGGCTGCCATTGCATGTCGGTGGATTGTGGAGATGTATTTGCTGTTTTGTAATCTGTCTCAACAGAATCTAAATCTCAAACGCTTCAACAGTTGTGATTGGAGGATCAAGAAAAGAGGGCGGGTTTGAGATAGGTCTGAGGGAAGCAACAGTTGTGATGGGAGGATCAAGAAAAGAGGGCGGGTTTAAGATAGGTCAATTACAGTCAAATACTAATCCTGCCACCACTGCCTTTTGTTGCATATTAAGCTAGGTGTCAGATTCTGCTGAAAGACAGCTGCCTGGACCAATGGTGGGAAGACTTTGAGCAGCTGGGCACTAATCTTGCCTTGGCAGAATCTTCATCAATAATCTTCAACGATGTTCCTTGACGCCAGTTGTCATTCCGTTGTCTTCTAGGAGGCAGCAAACAGAAAACAACGAGAGGCGATGACGGCACAACCTTCCTGTTGCACGAAAACACTTTCCATCTCCCTGATATAGATTATTTTAAAGTTTTTTTGTCTTGCTGTAAGGGATACAGACTTGGGGAGACCAAGGTTCTGGCTGGATCTGATCCAAGACCAGCAGGGGGCACTTTGCGGTTCCAAAGACGAGAGGTCTGAGCCTCTCTCTCTCTACGCTATCTGGCACGGACCAATCACATTCTGCTGCCCGTTGGGCTTTTCCTCCTCATCGCAGTGTTGCCAGGCAAATTTCCTGTAAGGCCTTTTTTTAGCTGAGAAAATAGAAAAGACATATCAATCACTCGCCACAGCGGAGCGGCCCGGCTGAACCCAGGGTCACGCAGCACACGTGGTTCTGGATCGTAATCATCTGCGATGCAATGCGTAAGTGCTGAAAACCAGTGAATTGACTGATGTCGTCCCTCCCATAATTATCATCATTATCATTATTGCTTCAGACTCCACTCAGACTGTTCACCGGCTCCTCCACACACGTTGCTCAATGTGCGCACACACACACACACATGCACGCACATTCACACGCACACACATTCACACACGCACACACACACGCGCACACACGCACACAAGCACGTACAATCACACACACACACACACACACACACATGCACAATCACACACACACACACACACACGCACATTCACACACACACACACACATCTGAATGTCCCTCTTACAACGTTACTGGATATTGTAGTATATCCAGATATCTCATCTATTCCTTCATCATCATTAGCGTCATCATCATCTTTATCGTTATCGTCATCATCATCATCCTTTTTTTTTATTTTATATATCTGGTGTGTGTTTCTCAAAGTCTAGAGCATGGCACTAACATTGCCAGGGTTAGGGGTTTGATTCCCACCAGGGAATATACCCATGCAAAAAAATGTATCAGTGTACACTCATGGTACTGTAAGGCTCTTTGGATGACGGTGTCCAAATTGGTACGTTGCGTTACATTATGGTACATTACCTCACATCACATTACAGCATCAGCTGAGTAACAATGTTCATCAAAGTGTTGAGTGCTACAGTGTAGGTTAGTTTATTAGGAAAAGTGCATGACAGTAAGGTTAGTTAGGGTTAGATTAAACATTTTATTCTTTTTATTCGAATTTTTTTCATTTCAGATAATGGTTGAAGAAGTGTGTAACATTTACTGTATGCTACTTTACGTTACGCTACTTTACGTTACACTATAATATGTTACACTACTTTACGTTACTCTACTTTACATCACTCTACTTTACTTTACGTTACTCTACTTTACGGTACTCTACTTTACGGTACGCTACTTTACATTACTCTACTTTACGTTACTCTACTTTACGGTACGCTACTTTACGTTACTCTACTTTACGGTATGCTACTTTACGTTACTCTACTTTACGCTATGCTACTTTATGTTACTCTACTTTACGGTACGCTACTTTACGTTACTCTACTTTACGTTACTCTACTTTACGGTATGCTACTTTACATTACTCTACTTTACGGTATGCTACTTTATGTTACTCTACTTTATGTTACTCTACTTTACGGTACGCTACTTTACGTTACTCTACTTTACGGTATGCTACTTTACGTTACTCTACTTTACGGTATGCTACTTTATGTTACTCTACTTTACGTTACTCTACTTTACACTACTCTACTCTACGTTACTCTACTTTACGCTACTCTACTCTACGTTACTCTACTTTATGTTACGCTACTTTACGTTATGCTACTTTGCGTTATGCTACTTTATGTTACGCTACTTTACGTTACTCTACTTTACGTTATGCTACTTTATGTTACGCTACTTTACATGACGCTACTTTACGTTGTGTTATGTTACGCTGTGTTACGTTACGTTATGATATGTTGTGTTGCGCTATCTTACGTTACCTTACCTTAGATTTCCTTATGTTACCTTACCTTACATTACCTTACATTACCTTACGTTACCTTACCTTACATTACCTTACGTTACATTGCCTTATGTTACCTTACCTTACGTTACCTTACCTTACATTACCTTACCTTACCTTACATTACCTTGCATTACCTTACCTTACATTACCTTACCTTACCTTACGTTACCTTATGTTACGTTACGTTGTCCTGTATGTCCTTTCTCCCGATAATAGGTCCAGGTATGTGGATGTATCCAAGATAGCTGAACACATTATGACGTATTATGACACATGCAGACTTCATCCCTCTCTCCCTCTGTATGACGAGAATGACCCGGTCACTCTGTAACTCTGGATTCTCCTTCCTCCCTGGTGGTGCAGGCGCAGTACGCCAGTGGGCCAGACAGCGTGGTGCAGTTCATATTCTACCAGCCCATCATCCACCGCTGGAGGGAGACAGACTTCTTCCCCTGCTCCGTCACCTGCGGTGGAGGTACGGTATGACCAGCGTGACCAGTTATTAGGGAGACATTACAGTTCCGATGCTGGGTAAGAGAACGAGGCACGACATAAAAAAATACATCAGGCAATTTAGATTGATGGAATATAAGATATTCTTTATTGATCCCCTTGGGGAGATTTGGGATGTTACGTCTATGTTTTAACCTCTTAACAGGCACCCAGAAAAGTGGCCATATTTTAACTTGAACTTGAGGACTGTATACTTTTTTTGCAAAGCTTAGCTTTATACTTATAGCACATGCATGAGCCTAGTCTCTTTTGAAAGATAACATGCTGAAGTTACTAATGCAAAAAATCACTTTTAGTGCTAATGAAATAGAGTAACAGAGGTCTGAACTTGAGTTGAACTTGAACTTGTGTACTCACATTTTTCTGTTGCAATATCAAAAAAATATATGTTGCCTGACATATCATCATGTAACTCGAGAACCGAGGCACAGATTTGGTCGGGTGAGATGGCGTTCGAACAGCAACAAATATATCTTTCGAACTGTCATTTATATATTTGATGAAAAATGCAGCCGAGAGCCACTAGACGCTCACAAAGTGCCATGACTTCTGTGCATGGGCATGAGGGGCCGATTTCGGGCCGGTGCAAGTTAAGAGGTTAATTAACAATAAGAACAAACAGGTCAGCATGAAGCACCCAGTACCATTGTTCTCATCTTCTTATATTTAGATCAAATTGTATTGCCTATATTTATGTCTTTCTACCATTCAAGTTTCAAGTTTCTTTAATAGTTGTCATACAGAAGTACAGAATACTTTTATACAAAATGCTTCTTTCTGTTACGCTCCAGAGACTGTGCTAGACAAAGATAAGTATGAAATAAAATAAAATAGTATAGCATGTAATTAGAAGTAAAAATAGAAGTCACGTACGTAGACACAGTGTTCACTATATACATATGTACAATGTTCGATGCAGAATAGAAGTAACTGTTGCCATACAATGCCGTCCGGTCCTGCTGCCTTCCTGATATTCACTTTTTTAAAGGTCCTCCTCACCTCATGCTCTGTTACCCTGAACACTGAGTCTCCATCAGTCTCCATTACCCTGCCCATACATGTACCTCCCCTAACATGTTATGATGCCTGAATTTCCCCAAGCGAATCAATAGAGGAATATCTTATCTTATGTTTTAACAATAAGAACACACACAGGTGTCTTACAGAGCATGAGGTGAGGCGGACCTTTAAAAAAGTGAATATCAGGAAGGCAGCGGGACCGGATGGCATCCCCGGCCGCGTCCTAAAAGTCTGTGCCGACCAACTGGCCCCGGTATTCGCTGACATATTTAACCTGTCCTTAGAACAGGCTGTCATCCCCACCTGCCTGAAGAAGTCCACTATCATCCCTGTACCTAAAAAATCCAAGCCTGCTTGCCTCAACGACTACCGCCCTGTAGCTCTCACCTCCATAGCCATGAAGTGCTTTGAGAAGCTAGTAAAGGGCCACATCTGCTCCTCCCTCCCCATCAACCTGGACCCCCTGCAATTTGCATACCGCCCCAACAGGTCCACGGAGGACGCCATAGCCCATGTGCTGCACACAGCAGCATCACACCTGGACAAAAGGAAGGGGAACTATGTGAGAATGCTATTCATCGACTACAGCTCGGCATTCAATACCATAGTCCCCTCCAAACTCATAGCCAAGCTCAGGGACCTGGGCTTGAACTATGACCTCTGCCAGTGGGTCTTGGACTTCCTGACGGGCAGACCCCAGGTGGTGAGAGCAGGCAACTGCACCTCCTCATCCATCACCCTCAACATAGGGGCCCCCCAGGGCTGTGTTCTGAGTCCCCTCCTCTACTCCCTGTACACACAGGACTGTGTGGCTCAGCGGAGTAACAACACAATCATCAAATTTGCTGACGACACAGTAGTGGTGGGCCTGATCTCTGCAAATGACGAGAGGGCCTACCTGGAAGAGGTCAAGGTCCTGGCGGGATGGTGCCAGGAAAACAGCCTCTCCCGGAACGTCAGCTAAACAAAGGAGATGATTGTGGACTTCAGGAGGTCGGGGGTCAAGGACTACAGCCCCCTCAGCATCGACGGGGCACCGGTTGAGAGAGTGAACAGCTTTAAGTACCTCGGAGCCCACATATCCGAGGACTTGACATGGACCACACACATTGACAGTGTTGTGAAGAAGGCACGACAGCGCCTCTACTTCCTCAGGCGCCTAAGGAAGTTCCAAGTCAGTCAGAAGATCCTTAAGAACTTCTACTCATGTACAATAGAGAGCATCCTGACTGGCAACATCACCTCCTGGTTTGGGAATAGCACTGCACAAGACCGAAGCAGACTACAAAGAGTGACACGTTCAGCCGAACGCACAATTGGAGGGGGGCTCCCCACCCTCCAGAACATTTACAACAAGCGGTGCAGGGGTAAGGCTAAGAGAATCATTAAGGACTCCAGCCACCCGAACAACTGCCTCTTTGAACTGCTGCGGTCAGGCAAGCAATACCGGAGTCTCAAGGCGAGCACAGAAAGACTCAGAAGAAGCTTCTATCCCCAGGCCATCAGGCTGCTCAACGAACAATAAACACTATACAACAACCACCAAATGCACACAGCACACACATCCACACGCACACACTCACTTTAAACAAACAACACAATGCAGCACCCACTCTCCACACTTTAGATTCACCTAAACACACTTTATATTTATTAATAAAGGATTTGCACTACAACTCGTACACCTTACTGTAAATTGTACCTTATCCCATTTCTGCTTTGCACTATATAGTATTGTATATTAGTACACTGCATAGTATATTGTATATTATATGGTAACTCAGTTATGTCTATTCCGCATCGAACATCGTACATACAGTGTACTGTATGTCTATACTGAACACTGTGACCTCATTTTTTTACTTCTAATTTACATGCTATACTATGTTATTTCATACGTATCTTGTCTAGCACAGTCTCTGGAGCGTAACAGTAAGAAGCATTTTGTATAAAAGTATTCTGTACTTCTGTATGACAACTATTAAAAAAACTTGAAACTTGAACAGTACCATTATGCAGCATAACAGAGAGACATACATGGGATTCATATCCAGAGTCTAAAGCCGCCAGTCGACAGTAATATTAGCAAGACTGCCAATGGTATAAACCTGGCCACCTCGTCTTCCTGCCTGCAGCCAGGGTGTTGTTTATCCCACTGATCCAATGTTCCAACTCCTCATGTATCTGTTGAGTCATGTCTTCCTTTATTAATCCCCTTGTGGAAATCCAGGCGTCATGGCACCACGGGGAGGGGGGATGGGGAAGGGCGGGGGGAGATACAGACAGGACAAAAGATAATAATAGAAATAGTAGAACATAAAAATAATAGTGATACTTACCACACCAGTACTCTTGATATCAGACACTTGAATAAATACTGAAAATTACTTTTGTTCCCTCTTTATGTGTGTGACTAGTTTCTGAAAGATTTATATAGGTCTGACTTTGTCATATTTCAAGTTTTTTTTTTGTGACCGGGTGGCGTTTCATTGGCTGTTTGGATCTGACCGTGTGACGTTTCATTGGCTTGTTTGGATCTGACCGCGTGACGTCTCATTGGCCGCAGGCTATCAGCTGACGTCGGCGGAGTGCTCCGACCTGCGCAGCGCCCGGGTGGTGGTGGACCAGTACTGCCATTACTACCCCGAGAACGTCAAGCCCAAACCCAAGCTGCAGGAGTGCAACATGGACCCCTGCCTCGCCAGGTGAGGGTGGGGAGAGAACCTCTCCGTCTCCGGTCGGGTGGTGGATGTTGTGGATCAATTACGGTCGTAGACGGATCTTCATGATCAATACAGGTTTAATAGTGAGACACATAATAATAACTTTTAATAATAACTTTATTTATATAGCACCATTCATATAGATTGCAGCTCAAAGTGCTTTACACAAAAAAAGGATAATACAGACATTTTAATAAATAATAATAATAATAGCAAAATTAGACAGTAAACAATAAGAAACAAAAATGTATAACAGTAAAATGAGACATTACAAAATAACAAATAAAATGATAAAAAAAAACGATAATAAAATATTAAAGTAAAAATAATAGAAATAAAGTTTTAAAACCAAAGAAAAAAATAAGACAATAAAATAAAGATAATAATTCATTTAAAAGCTAGTTTAAAAAGGTTGTCCTAATGACCCGTGACCTGCTGTCCTAATGACCTGTGACCTGCTGTCCTAATGACCTGTGACCTAATGACCTGTGACCTGCTGTCCTCATGACCTGTGACCTGCTGTCCTCATGACCTGTGACCTGCTGTCCTCATGACCTGTGACCTGCTGTCCTCATGACCTGTGACCTGCTGTCCTCATGACCTGTGACCTGCTGTCCTCATGACCTGTGACCTGCTGTTCTAATGACCTGTGACCTGCTGACCTAATGACCTGTGACCTGCTGACCTGTGACCTGCTGTCCTAATGACCTGTGACCTAATGACCTGTGACCTGCTGTCCTCATGACCTGTGACCTGCTGTCCTCATGACCTGTGACCTGCTGACCTAATGACCCGTGACCTGCTGTCCTAATGACCTGTGACCTGCTGTCCTAATGACCTGTGACCTAATGACCTGTGACCTGCTGTCCTCATGACCTGTGACCTGCTGTCCTCATGACCTGTGACCTGCTGTCCTCATGACCTGTGACCTGCTGTCCTCATGACCTGTGACCTGCTGTTCTAATGACCTGTGACCTGCTGACCTAATGACCTGTGACCTGCTGACATGTGACCTGCTGTCCTAATGACCTGTGACCTAATGACCTGTGACCTGCTGTCCTCATGACCTGTGACCTGCTGTCCTCATGACCTGTGACCTGCTGTCCTCATGACCTGTGACCTGCTGTCCTCATGACCTGTGACCTGCTGTCCTCATGACCTGTGACCTGCTGACCTAATGACCTGTGACCTGCTGACATGTGACCTGCTGTCCTAATGACCTGTGACCTGCTGTCCTAATGACCTGTGACCTGCTGTCCTCATGACCTGTGACCTGTGTCCTAATGACCTGTGACCTGCTGTCCTAATGACCTGCTGTCCTCATGACCTGTGACCTGCTGTCCTCATGACCTGTGACCTGATGTCCTCATGACCTGTGACCTGATGTCCTCATGACCTGTGACCTGTGTCCTCATGACCTGTGACCTGCTGACCTAATGACCTGTGACCTGCTGTCCTCATGACCTGTGACCTGCTGTCCTAATGACCTGTGACCTGTGACCTGCTGTCCTCATGACCTGTGACCTGCTGTCCTCATGACCTGCGACCTGTGACCTGATGTCCTCATGACCTGTGACCTGCTGTCCTCATGACCTGTGACCTGCTGTCCTAATGACCTGTGACCTAATGACCTGTGACCTGCTGTCCTCATGACCTGTGACCTAATGACCTGTGACCTGCTGTCCTCATGACCTGTGACCTAATGACCTGTGACCTGCTGTCCTCATGACCTGTGACCTGCTGTCCTCATGACCTGTGACCTGTGTCCTCATGACATGTGACCTGCTGTCCTCATGACCTGTGACCTGGTGTCCTCATGACCTGTGACCTGTGACCTAATGACCTGTGACCTGCTGTCATCATGACCTGTGACCTGCTGTCCTAATGACCTGTGACCTGCTGTCCTCATGACATGTGACCTGCTGTCCTCATGACCTGTGACCTGTGACCTAATGACCTGTGACCTGCTGTCCTAATGACCTGTGACCTAATGACCTGTGACCTGCTGTCCTCATGACCTGTGACCTAATGACCTGTGACCTGCTGTCCTCATGACCTGTGACCTGCTGTCCTCATGACATGTGACCTGCTGTCCTCATGACCTGTGACCTGTGACCTAATGACCTGTGACCTGCTGTCCTCATGACCTGTGACCTGTGTCCTAATGACCTGTGACCTAATGACCTGTGACCTGCTGTCCTCATGACCTGTGACCTAATGACCTGTGACCTGCTGTCCTAATGACCTGTGACCTGTTGTCCTCATGACCTGTGACCTAATGACCTGTGACCTGCTGTCCTCATGACCTGTGACCTGCTGTCCTCATGACCTGTGACCTAATGACCTGTGACCTGCTGTCCTCATGACCTGTGACCTGCTGTCCTCATGACCTGTGACCTGCTGTCCTCATGACCTGTGACCTGCTGTCCTCATGACCTGTGACCTGCTGTCCTAATGACCTGTGACCTGTGTCCTAATGACCTGTGACCTGTGTCCTAATGACCTGTGACCTGTTGTCCTCATGACCTGTGACCTGCTGTCCTCATGACCTGTGACCTGTGACCTAATGACCTGTGACCTGCTGTCCTCATGACCTGTGACCTGCTGTCCTCATGACCTGTGACCTGTGACCTAATGACCTGTGACCTGCTGTCCTCATGACCTGTGACCTGCTGTCCTCATGACCTGTGACCTGATGTCCTCATGACCTGTGACCTGCTGTCCTAATGACCTGTGACCTGCTGTCCTCATGACCTGTGACCTGTGTCCTAATGACCTGTGACCTGCTGTCCTCATGACCTGTGACCTGCTGTCCTCATGACCTGTGACCTGCTGTCCTCATGACCTGTGACCTGTGACCTAATGACCTGTGACCTGCTGTCCTCATGACCTGTGACCTGCTGTCCTCATGACCTGTGACCTGCTGTCCTCATGACCTGTGACCTAATGACCTGTGACCTGCTGTCCTCATGACCTGTGACCTGCTGTCCTAATGACCTGTGACCTAATGACCTGTGACCTGCTGTCCTCATGACCTGTGACCTGCTGTCCTAATGACCTGCAGGAGGCACATAGTAACAAAGTACATGTGGATTAAATGAGCTTTGGCTGAGAGGAGCTTCCATCCTGGCCAGTCAGGAGCAGTGCATGTGAGCGGATCGGAGCGTGAGCGGCGCGGGGCGCGGAGCGGCCGGTTTTGACGTGAGCGAGGAGTGGGTTTTAAAATGAGTCGGCGCGACGTCCGGAGCGAGAGTTCTCCTCCGCTCCAATCCACTCCAGGCCGCTCACAGTGGTTTAACACTGTTGATGTAATATACATGCAGTACAATGCCAAAGCAACAGATGGCGATGTACAAACATGAAGGCCATTTTCAACCAATGAGAAGGGTGAACCTGTGATATCCGGTTCAGGCTTCACTCCTCCTCCTTCACTGAGTAGGGTCGAGCTGCAGAAAAAGTATCGACGCCATTGTTGTTGTCGTTAGCTTACATGCTAACGTTAATGGCAGCGACCATAGCATTGTGGCTCGGCTAGCCTATCATCGCTTAATGGAGCTAGTGAATGGATAAACAATGTTATTTAACATTGCAGAATGGCTACAATTACAATGCGGCTCAATACAAACAATTGTTAAGGGGCCCAGGGGGTGTAGACTGTTGTAGTTTGAGCTAATTTACACCATGCTCCAAAAAAAAAAAAAAAAAAAATGCCGAGCGACCGGGCGCGGGCAGCGGGGAGCGATCGATTCAAGGTGAGCGGGGAGCGAGCGGAGAGCGACTTGGGGGCGGGGTCAACATGAGCGATTAGCGGAGCGGACAAAGCTTTAAAGAGCGAAGAGCGGATTTCTCGGCCGCGCCGATCCGCTCACGTGGCCTGGTCAGGAGACACTGGGGAGGAGAAGGGCATCCAGCTCTCTGGTGGGTAGAGAAGGGTGGAGGTTAGGAGGAGAAGGGCATCCAGCTCTCTGGTGGGTAGAGAAGGGTGGAGGTTAGGAGGAGAAGGGCATCCAGCTCTCTGGTGGGTAGAGAAGGGTGGAGGTTAGGAGGAGAAGGGCATCCAGCTCTCTGGTGGGTAGAGAAGGGTGGAGGTTAGGAGGAGAAGGGCATCCAGCTCTCTGGTGGGTAGAGAAGGGTGGAGGTTAGGAGGAGAAGGGCATCCAGCTCTCTGGTGGGTAGAGAAGGGTGGAGGTTAGGAGGAGAAGGGCATCCAGCTCTCTGGTGGGTAGAGAAGGGTGGAGGTTAGGAGGAGAAGGGCATCCAGCTCTCTGGTGGGTAGAGAAGGGTGGAGGTTAGGAGGAGAAGGGCATCCAGCTCTCTGGTGGGTAGAGAAGGGTGGAGGTTAGGAGGGCGTTTGGGGCACATTGTCTCTCTAGGTGTGAGATTCAAGCTATTATGACAAACAAAGGGACTCCTCCACAATGTCAACGGTTACATGTCTGCTCCCAGTGTACTGCAAGAAAAACAAGGAAAAAAATCAAGTCCTTTTTAATCCTGTTTTTAGTCGTTTCTCACAGGACTTTCTCACAGCGAGCGATATTATTTTGAAATAAAAACGAGTGATCCGCCTCATTTCAAAATACGTGTCTTGGAATGAGTTAAAAAGGGGAAATCGCTTGTAAAACGTTTAGTTTTCTGCGCAGGGGTAGGAAAGGGCACAGGCCGCTACATCTGATTTTCCTATCAACATTTAGCTTGGATTTGACACTAAAGACATTTTATTGGAAGAAAATGAGCAGGGTTCATTCTCTCTTGTCGGCTGTCGTATAAAAGATTTATGGATCGGTGATTGGTCTTATCGCCTGTCCAATCACCGGGAAGACCGGGGCGCAGCGTTTGCCAAAAAACACTTGCACTACGACCCGCGGCGACTCAGCGTACGGGGTCAGACGGGGGAGTGAGCGGGAGGTGTAAAAGCGGTTCTGTACTGTTCTGTGATGTTCTGTAATGTTCTGTAATGTTCTAATGTTCTGTAATGTTCTGTAATGTTCTGTAATGTTCTAATGTTCTGTAATGTTCTGTTCTGTAATGTTCTGTAATGTTCTAATGTTCTGTAATGTTCTGTAATGTTCTGTAATGTTCTAATGTTCTGTAATGTTCTGTTCTGTAATGTTCTGTAATGTTCTGTAATGTTCTAATGTTCTGTAATGTTCTGTAATGTTCTGTAATGTAATGTTCTGTAATGTTCTGTAATGTTCTGTAATGTAATGTTCTGTAATGTTCTGTAATGTTCTAATGTTCTAATGTTCTGTAATGTTCTGTAATGTGCTGTAATGTTCTAATGTTCTGTGATGTTCTGTAATGTTCTGTAATGTTCTAATGTTCTGTAATGTTCTGTAATGTTCTGTAATGTTCTAATGTTCTAATGTTCTGTAATGTTCTGTAATGTTCTAATGTTCTGTAATGTTCTAATGTTCTAATGTTCTGTAATGTTCTAATGTTCTAATGTTCTGTAATGTTCTGTAATGTTCTAATGTTCTGTAATGTTCTGTAATGTTCTGTAATGTTCTGTAATGTTCTAATGTTCTGTAATGTTCTGTAATGTTCTAATGTTCTGTAATGTTCTGTAATGTTCTGTAATGTTCTGTAATGTTCTGTAATGTTCTAATGTTCTGTAATGTTCTGTAATGTTCTAATGTTCTGTAATGTTCTAATGTTCTGTAATGTTCTGTAATGTTCTGTAATGTTCTAATGTTCTGTAATGTTCTAATGTTCTAATGTTCTGTAATGTTCTGTAATGTTCTGTAATTGTAACTGAGGGGTTACAAAACCCTGACTGTATTAAAGATTGTGATAGATTAAACCACTGCTAGTTATGTACTTTAATTACTGGCCAGACAGTACATCAAATATAGATGGTGAACACCCACAAGAACACGGCATTGACAAAGAAATAGTATTTGAGGGTATTTTATTATTATTATGCAACATTAGGTTACAGAATGAGAATTAGGGTCGCGCTTGTATGGCGAAGAATATACGTAAAGTCAGTTAATAGCATGAGTCACTAAGAATAGCAGGAATCCTACGATGGGTCTAAGTTGACACCACCTGTCGTATAATAGCAACTATATAGGGCAACACTGGTACCGCCTGGAGACAATGGGTTCCCTCCGGGGGTGTAAGGCCTGGAGGGTAGAGGAATGTTCGGGTACTCCGTCTGATTCAATGAGGAATAAAGAGACTCCAGGTACAGGAGTCGGTCCTTGTAACTCCCTTGATCAGCAGCAAAGCAATAATTGTAATCCAAATGCTCGATAGCATTGATGACAGCTAGCCAGCCTCCGTCCACGAGGCCAGCCCGAGTTGTAATCCTCACGAGGTTGAATCCCAAACGATAGTGGAAATCAACGATGCTCTACTCCGGGTACCACGTTCCAAATCAATATAATCCAACCAGTAATGGTTCTGCAATCGCCAACGCCGATTCTCCTGTGTACATGTCCAACGGTTCTCCGCCTAGGACTCCTCGGGTGTGGGCGACGTATTTAGGCCACACACCCTGGCTAAGTACACTAGCTAAAGACACAACGAACCGCTGGGTAATGCTACACACGAACGAACTGTGGCCGCACGATATACAATAAATGAACGACTATTTACTTCACATTAGATTAGGTCGAACTCGACGTTACTGCATTAAACTCTGACACTTTACTATTCTATTCGCACGTGGTTCTCAACGCTCTGTTAGACGCAAGGTTGCTCACTTTACTGCACGTTGACTCGGGTGAAGGTGGGGTAAGGTACTGAACTACTGGTGTGCGCACCTTGCGCTGTATTTATACTTAAGTGAATATCTAGTCCCAAACCGCAGTCTTTGTCTGGTATCAATATCCTGACATGCCTGAACTTGTCTTTGAACCTGCCGTTGGGGGCCTGGGGGCGCTGTCCAATAAGGAGAGCGAATATTACTCTGGTTCGAACGCAGGTAAAGGGATATTCCGTGTATATATATAAATAATATACAAAGTATATCAAACAATAAAGGTAGATTCTCAGTTTAATCTGGCCCTTCACAACAGCCGCCTCCTAATTAGTCTGCACCTAATTAGTTAAGGGAGACAGATTAATAGTCCAGTCAACTGCTCAATGTCTGTTGTGGGGAGTAGGGCAATCTACAAAGTCAGTGGGTCATGATCGTCATCAGGGGAGTCAGGGAGCCTCGGCAACTCTATCAGCCTCGCCATGGGTCGGGTGTAGGTCCGCGCCTGGACAATAACTTCTGCCTCTCTGACCTTCCCGTCGGCACCAGTGATCACTTTGCTTATGCGGCCGGCCGGCCACATAGCTCGGGGTAGTGACTGGTCCATGATCATAACGACTGTGTCCACCTTCAGGTTGTCCCTGTCCTTCACCCACTTCTGATGGGCTGGACGGGATGGTAGGTCGCTTAGGAGGAAGCGGGCCTGAGACTGGTTGATCTGTGCTTGGCTGTGTCTCCACATCCTCCATCTGTTCCTCTTGTTCTTCCGGTGCCCCGTCTGAGGAGGGGCCGGGTCCGGCCGCACCCTCAAGAGGTAGCTTGGGGTGCTGGGTTCGAGGTCAGCTACGTCGCTTGGAGCGCAGCTGAGGGGGGTGGAGTTCGGAACTCCCTCTTCTTGGGCCCACTGTTCTCTCACAGGCCCCTCGTCTAATGTCAATAGCCTCTCAACGGGCTGTACGAGAGAGTGGCCTGTGTCGCTCACCTTTGTGTGCAGGCAGCGTGTAGACGTGGGTTGACTGTCAAGTCCGTAGAGGGGGCCCTGGAGCGTCCACCCCAGTCGGGTCTGAACCGCGACTGGGCATCCTTTAGGTCCGATGTGGGCCGCCTTGATTGGGACAAGGAGGTCCGCGTGGTCGGAGCCTATGAGCAGGGTCGGTGTGGCGCCGTCGATGAGCGGTATAGGTAGTCTGCGTAGGTGCGCGTACTTCGCCATCAGCTGTGGGATGGGGTAGTTGTAGCTTGACAGGCCTATGTCATGGCCTGTAAATGCCTTAGTAATGCTGTACCGCTTCGCGGGCTGCCCGACCGCTGCTATCGTGAATGAAACGTTCTTGCCCTTTATGGTTTTCAGGTCTCGCTGAATAGTACGGATTGTCATTGTTTCTTTGGTACCCCGCAGGCCCAACTGGGCTGCGGCGGAAGCGAGGAGGAGAGTCTTTTCAGACCCATCATCTAGGACGGCGTAAGTGTCCATGACCTTGTCCTCGTAGCTTAGGAGCACTCTGACCACTTTGATGAGCACTCGGGGGGTCCCGCTATGCTTGGGGTCTATGTGGAGCACTCCTGTTGGTCGGTTGCCTTGTTTGGCTAATCTTCGCTGGTGGGCCCCGCACAGTGATGCACGGTGAGCGGCGCCCGCCTGGTCCGCCTCACGCCACTGATCAATTTGGACGGGGTTCAGTGTCTTGTATTCGTCGCACTGTGCCAGCCAGTGTCCGCCGTCGCAGTAAGTACAGACGATCTCGCATTCCTCTCTGGCGGGGGAGTTGTAACTCGGCGGTGGTGGCGCCGACTCGGGGTAGTACGGGTGGCACTGTGGGTCCCCGTGTCTGCTGCGACAGTCGGGACACCAGGGGGTGGTTTCAGGACTGGTCTGTGGTGACACCGCCTCGGCCTGGTACATCACTGTGATGGGCCTACTTTGTTGTCCTGGCGGACGCTTGTTGCTGTCGTGCAGGACCTCCAGGTGGGCGCCGTCGCACTTGCTGCATCTTTTCTTTAGGCGGCACTCAGCTGCCATATGGCTGCGCGCGCAGCGGAAGCAGCGGCGGTTCGCTTTGATCCACTGACTCACCTCGTCAGCGGTCAGCCTCTTGAAGGTGTCACATTGAGACAGCCAATGTTCATTTTCACAGTACTGACAGACAGCCTTCCACTTCTCCTTGACGTGGGTGTTGTGGCTCGTCTGCCGTGGCTCAACCTCGGCTTGGTGCATAACTGTCACGGCCCGGCGGTTATCGTTGAACCTTCTCGGTCCATCTCTAGGGTCAGAGCCACTCCACACGAATGTGTCCAATCGTAGACTGCTAACTTCCCTGGCGAGGAAATCAGCTAGGTCTAGGAGGGATGGTTCTGGGCCGTTGGGGTCACTGTGGTCTCTCTGCCGCCGAAAACGCTCTTGACGGGCTGGAGGGAGCTTCTCCAGTATCCGCTCCACGTTAGAATTTGCATACAGTTCATGTCTCCCCTTCTCCTTTTGTGACCCCAGCATCCCCACGAGGGATTGTACCTTGATAGAGAGGTCATCCAGTGCTCTATTGTCTTTGGCTGGGGGGAGGCGGTCGATATCTTGTATTTCTTGGATCACGTAATCCCATATGCGTCCATAGCGCTGGTCGAGGGCCACCAGAGCCGCGGAGTATGGGGTGCTTGAGTTGGAATATGCCAGCGCTATGTTATGCGCTCTGGGCACCTTGAGATGCTTGAGGAGGATGGCATATTTGTACGACTCATCGTGGACATCGGACATCATAGTCTCCAAACACATGCGTAATTCCGTGTACTGTGCTCTGTCCTCGCGCGTAAAGTCTGGGAACGTCGGTGTGCCAAGGTAAGACACCATGGATGGCTGGGACACCGATGAGCGTAGGGGGAGAGGCCTCCTGGGCGAGTCTCCCCGTACGTGGGGTAGTGGGTTAGTGCTGGGTGGGTACCAGAGGCCGGGCCCCCAGGTGCTGCTCCTCGGTGCCGACTGTGTATTAAACTCAACCCTGTGTTGCGTCGGGGGTTCGAGGGCTCGGCGACGTGAACAGGTTCTTCCTGCTGGCTGGGTCCCGTGTAGATGTGTCGGGCAGGGGAAGGTGCCCTCGACCCGTGTCGTGATGATCTCCGGGAGCTCCGCGTGGAGGAGTGGGGGGTAGCCCTCTGGATCAATTGTTCTATCATCTGCGCCGCTCCGCTTCGCGCTGTGCATTGGCGGCGTCGCGCTGTGCATTGGCGCGGTCTCGTTCCGCCTCGCGCTGTGCATTGGCGGCGTTGCGCTGTGCATCGCGTTGCGCGTTGGTACGGTCTCGCTGAATGGTTTCTTCAGCCTGGAGGCGCCTCTCTTCCAGTCTGATGGTCATCGCTGCGTCAGCCTGGAGGCGACTCTCTTCTAGTCGGATGCGTTCTCGTTCCACTGCAGAGTGTTCGCGCTCACTAAGCGTCTGTGCTTGGAGACGGTCGCGCTCACCCTGGAGTCGGTCTCTTTCGGTTGAAGCTGTCAGCGTGGCGATCAAGGCTTGCGCCAGTCTCTGGTCCGCCTCGCTGGGGGATGACACTGACGGAGGTGATCGGGCGCAGACAGGGCTTGGTGGAGACCTGTTCTCTTGGCGCGCTCCGATGTCTATCTCTTGAGCGCGGTACTCTTCTCTTGGTTGCGCACCGAGGTCTGTCTCGGGTACGCGCTCTTGGGTTGGTTGTGCACCGGGGTCTATCCCTGGAGTGCTTTCTTTATCCTGGAGCGCTCCGGGGTCTATCCCGGTGATGCTGTCTGGAGGTATAGTCACGTCATGTCCCGCTTGGTCCCCCCCGTGAGCTAAGTCAGTTTCGTTTGATCCCACTGGGGTCTCTACTGGCAGGGCCGCCAAGTCGATAGGAGTGGGCATGCTTAAACTATCCGTTTTATCCGTATTTAACGTCCGTTTAGATAAGCTAGGGGGTAAAACGAAAGCGAAGTCCTCTAGATATGGAGGTGGCTGACGTTTGCGCTGCGGGCGTTCTAGCTTAGGAGAGCCGCTTGGAGAGTGTTCACCGCTCGCCATGTCAATATTAATATTATATTAAATATTACACTGATACCCTCCGGCTCGAAGGACCAATTGTAACTGAGGGGTTACAAAACCCTGACTGTATTAAAGATTGTGATAGATTAAACCACTGCTAGTTATGTACTTTAATTACTGGCCAGACAGTACATCAAATATAGATGGTGAACACCCACAAGAACACGGCATTGACAAAGAAATAGTATTTGAGGGTATTTTATTATTATTATGCAACATTAGGTTACAGAATGAGAATTAGGGTTGCGCTTGTATGGCGAAGAATATACGTAAAGTCAGTTAATAGCATGAGTCACTAAGAATAGCAGGAATCCTACGATGGGTCTAAGTTGACACCACCTGTCGTATAATAGCAACTATATAGGGCAACACTGGTACTGCCTGGAGACAATGGGTTCCCTCCGGGGGTGTAAGGCCTGGAGGGTAGAGGAATGTTCGGGTACTCCGTCTGATTCAATGAGGAATAAAGAGACTCCAGGTACAGGAGTCGGTCCTTGTAACTCCCTTGATCAGCAGCAAAGCAATAATTGTAATCCAAATGCTCGATAGCATTGATGACAGCTAGCCAGCCTCCGTCCACGAGGCCAGCCCGAGTTGTAATCCTCACGAGGTTGAATCCCAAACGATAGTGGAAATCAACGATGCTCTACTCCGGGTACCACGTTCCAAATCAATATAATCCAACCAGTAATGGTTCTGCAATCGCCAACGCCGATTCTCCTGTGTACATGTCCAACGGTTCTCCGCCTAGGACTCCTCGGGTGTGGGCGACGTATTTAGGCCACACACCCTGGCTAAGTACACTAGCTAAAGACACAACGAACCGCTGGGTAATGCTACACACGAACGAACTGTGGCCGCACGATATACAATAAATGAACGACTATTTACTTCACATTAGATTAGGTCGAACTCGACGTTACTGCATTAAACTCTGACACTTTACTATTCTATTCGCACGTGGTTCTCAACGCTCTGTTAGACGCAAGGTTGCTCACTTTACTGCACGTTGACTCGGGTGAAGGTGGGGTAAGGTACTGAACTACTGGTGTGCGCACCTTGCGCTGTATTTATACTTAAGTGAATATCTAGTCCCAAACCGCAGTCTTTGTCTGGTATCAATATCCTGACATGCCTGAACTTGTCTTTGAACCTGCCGTTGGGGGCCTGGGGGCGCTGTCCAATAAGGAGAGCGAATATTACTCTGGTTCGAACGCAGGTAAAGGGATATTCCGTGTATATATATAAATAATATACAAAGTATATCAAACAATAAAGGTAGATTCTCAGTTTAATCTGGCCCTTCACAACAGCCGCCTCCTAATTAGTCTGCACCTAATTAGTTAAGGGAGACAGATTAATAGTCCAGTCAACTGCTCAATGTCTGTTGTGGGGAGTAGGGCAATCTACAAAGTCAGTGGGTCATGATCGTCATCAGGGGAGTCAGGGAGCCTCGGCAACTCTATCAGCCTCGCCATGGGTCGGGTGTAGGTCCGCGCCTGGACAATAACTTCTGCCTCTCTGACCTTCCCGTCGGCACCAGTGATCACTTTGCTTATGCGGCCGGCCGGCCACATAGCTCGGGGTAGTGACTGGTCCATGATCATAACGACTGTGTCCACCTTCAGGTTGTCCCTGTCCTTCACCCACTTCTGATGGGCTGGACGGGATGGTAGGTCGCTTAGGAGGAAGCGGGCCTGAGACTGGTTGATCTGTGCTTGGCTGTGTCTCCACATCCTCCATCTGTTCCTCTTGTTCTTCCGGTGCCCCGTCTGAGGAGGGGCCGGGTCCGGCCGCACCCTCAAGAGGTAGCTTGGGGTGCTGGGTTCGAGGTCAGCTACGTCGCTTGGAGCGCAGCTGAGGGGGGTGGAGTTCGGAACTCCCTCTTCTTGGGCCCACTGTTCTCTCACAGGCCCCTCGTCTAATGTCAATAGCCTCTCAACGGGCTGTACGAGAGAGTGGCCTGTGTCGCTCACCTTTGTGTGCAGGCAGCGTGTAGACGTGGGTTGACTGTCAAGTCCGTAGAGGGGGCCCTGGAGCGTCCACCCCAGTCGGGTCTGAACCGCGACTGGGCATCCTTTAGGTCCGATGTGGGCCGCCTTGATTGGGACAAGGAGGTCCGCGTGGTCGGAGCCTATGAGCAGGGTCGGTGTGGCGCCGTCGATGAGCGGTATAGGTAGTCTGCGTAGGTGCGCGTACTTCGCCATCAGCTGTGGGATGGGGTAGTTGTAGCTTGACAGGCCTATGTCATGGCCTGTAAATGCCTTAGTAATGCTGTACCGCTTCGCGGGCTGCCCGACCGCTGCTATCGTGAATGAAACGTTCTTGCCCTTTATGGTTTTCAGGTCTCGCTGAATAGTACGGATTGTCATTGTTTCTTTGGTACCCCGCAGGCCCAACTGGGCTGCGGCGGAAGCGAGGAGGAGAGTCTTTTCAGACCCATCATCTAGGACGGCGTAAGTGTCCATGACCTTGTCCTCGTAGCTTAGGAGCACTCTGACCACTTTGATGAGCACTCGGGGGGTCCCGCTATGCTTGGGGTCTATGTGGAGCACTCCTGTTGGTCGGTTGCCTTGTTTGGCTAATCTTCGCTGGTGGGCCCCGCACAGTGATGCACGGTGAGCGGCGCCCGCCTGGTCCGCCTCACGCCACTGATCAATTTGGACGGGGTTCAGTGTCTTGTATTCGTCGCACTGTGCCAGCCAGTGTCCGCCGTCGCAGTAAGTACAGACGATCTCGCATTCCTCTCTGGCGGGGGAGTTGTAACTCGGCGGTGGTGGCGCCGACTCGGGGTAGTACGGGTGGCACTGTGGGTCCCCGTGTCTGCTGCGACAGTCGGGACACCAGGGGGTGGTTTCAGGACTGGTCTGTGGTGACACCGCCTCGGCCTGGTACATCACTGTGATGGGCCTACTTTGTTGTCCTGGCGGACGCTTGTTGCTGTCGTGCAGGACCTCCAGGTGGGCGCCGTCGCACTTGCTGCATCTTTTCTTTAGGCGGCACTCAGCTGCCATATGGCTGCGCGCGCAGCGGAAGCAGCGGCGGTTCGCTTTGATCCACTGACTCACCTCGTCAGCGGTCAGCCTCTTGAAGGTGTCACATTGAGACAGCCAATGTTCATTTTCACAGTACTGACAGACAGCCTTCCACTTCTCCTTGACGTGGGTGTTGTGGCTCGTCTGCCGTGGCTCAACCTCGGCTTGGTGCATAACTGTCACGGCCCGGCGGTTATCGTTGAACCTTCTCGGTCCATCTCTAGGGTCAGAGCCACTCCACACGAATGTGTCCAATCGTAGACTGCTAACTTCCCTGGCGAGGAAATCAGCTAGGTCTAGGAGGGATGGTTCTGGGCCGTTGGGGTCACTGTGGTCTCTCTGCCGCCGAAAACGCTCTTGACGGGCTGGAGGGAGCTTCTCCAGTATCCGCTCCACGTTAGAATTTGCATACAGTTCATGTCTCCCCTTCTCCTTTTGTGACCCCAGCATCCCCACGAGGGATTGTACCTTGATAGAGAGGTCATCCAGTGCTCTATTGTCTTTGGCTGGGGGGAGGCGGTCGATATCTTGTATTTCTTGGATCACGTAATCCCATATGCGTCCATAGCGCTGGTCGAGGGCCACCAGAGCCGCGGAGTATGGGGTGCTTGAGTTGGAATATGCCAGCGCTATGTTATGCGCTCTGGGCACCTTGAGATGCTTGAGGAGGATGGCATATTTGTACGACTCATCGTGGACATCGGACATCATAGTCTCCAAACACATGCGTAATTCCGTGTACTGTGCTCTGTCCTCGCGCGTAAAGTCTGGGAACGTCGGTGTGCCAAGGTAAGACACCATGGATGGCTGGGACACCGATGAGCGTAGGGGGAGAGGCCTCCTGGGCGAGTCTCCCCGTACGTGGGGTAGTGGGTTAGTGCTGGGTGGGTACCAGAGGCCGGGCCCCCAGGTGCTGCTCCTCGGTGCCGACTGTGTATTAAACTCAACCCTGTGTTGCGTCGGGGGTTCGAGGGCTCGGCGACGTGAACAGGTTCTTCCTGCTGGCTGGGTCCCGTGTAGATGTGTCGGGCAGGGGAAGGTGCCCTCGACCCGTGTCGTGATGATCTCCGGGAGCTCCGCGTGGAGGAGTGGGGGGTAGCCCTCTGGATCAATTGTTCTATCATCTGCGCCGCTCCGCTTCGCGCTGTGCATTGGCGGCGTCGCGCTGTGCATTGGCGCGGTCTCGTTCCGCCTCGCGCTGTGCATTGGCGGCGTTGCGCTGTGCATCGCGTTGCGCGTTGGTACGGTCTCGCTGAATGGTTTCTTCAGCCTGGAGGCGCCTCTCTTCCAGTCTGATGGTCATCGCTGCGTCAGCCTGGAGGCGACTCTCTTCTAGTCGGATGCGTTCTCGTTCCACTGCAGAGTGTTCGCGCTCACTAAGCGTCTGTGCTTGGAGACGGTCGCGCTCACCCTGGAGTCGGTCTCTTTCGGTTGAAGCTGTCAGCGTGGCGATCAAGGCTTGCGCCAGTCTCTGGTCCGCCTCGCTGGGGGATGACACTGACGGAGGTGATCGGGCGCAGACAGGGCTTGGTGGAGACCTGTTCTCTTGGCGCGCTCCGATGTCTATCTCTTGAGCGCGGTACTCTTCTCTTGGTTGCGCACCGAGGTCTGTCTCGGGTACGCGCTCTTGGGTTGGTTGTGCACCGGGGTCTATCCCTGGAGTGCTTTCTTTATCCTGGAGCGCTCCGGGGTCTATCCCGGTGATGCTGTCTGGAGGTATAGTCACGTCATGTCCCGCTTGGTCCCCCCCGTGAGCTAAGTCAGTTTCGTTTGATCCCACTGGGGTCTCTACTGGCAGGGCCGCCAAGTCGATAGGAGTGGGCATGCTTAAACTATCCGTTTTATCCGTATTTAACGTCCGTTTAGATAAGCTAGGGGGTAAAACGAAAGCGAAGTCCTCTAGATATGGAGGTGGCTGACGTTTGCGCTGCGGGCGTTCTAGCTTAGGAGAGCCGCTTGGAGAGTGTTCACCGCTCGCCATGTCAATATTAATATTATATTAAATATTACACTGATACCCTCCGGCTCGAAGGACCAATTGTAACTGAGGGGTTACAAAACCCTGACTGTATTAAAGATTGTGATAGATTAAACCACTGCTAGTTATGTACTTTAATTACTGGCCAGACAGTACATCAAATATAGATGGTGAACACCCACAAGAACACGGCATTGACAAAGAAATAGTATTTGAGGGTATTTTATTATTATTATGCAACATTAGGTTACAGAATGAGAATTAGGGTCGCGCTTGTATGGCGAAGAATATACGTAAAGTCAGTTAATAGCATGAGTCACTAAGAATAGCAGGAATCCTACGATGGGTCTAAGTTGACACCACCTGTCGTATAATAGCAACTATATAGGGCAACACTGGTACTGCCTGGAGACAATGGGTTCCCTCCGGGGGTGTAAGGCCTGGAGGGTAGAGGAATGTTCGGGTACTCCGTCTGATTCAATGAGGAATAAAGAGACTCCAGGTACAGGAGTCGGTCCTTGTAACTCCCTTGATCAGCAGCAAAGCAATAATTGTAATCCAAATGCTCGATAGCATTGATGACAGCTAGCCAGCCTCCGTCCACGAGGCCAGCCCGAGTTGTAATCCTCACGAGGTTGAATCCCAAACGATAGTGGAAATCAACGATGCTCTTCTCCGGGTACCACGTTCCAAATCAATATAATCCAACCAGTAATGGTTCTGCAATCGCCGACGCCGATTCTCCTGTGTACATGTCCAACGGTTCTCCGCCTAGGACTCCTCGGGTGTGGGCGATGTATTTAGGCCACACACCCTGGCTAAGTACACTAGCTAAAGACACGACGAACCGCTGGGTAATGCTACACACGAACGAACTGTGGCCGCACGATATACAATAAATGAACGACTATTTACTTCACATTAGATTAGGTCGAACTCGACGTTACTGCATTAAACTCTGACACTTTACTATTCTATTCGCACGTGGTTCTCAACGCTCTGTTAGACGCAAGGTTGCTCACTTCACTGCACGTTGACTCGGGTGAAGGTGGGGTAAGGTACTGAACTACTGGTGTGCGCACCTTGCGCTGTATTTATACTTAAGTGAATATCTAGTCCCAAACCGCAGTCTTTGTCTGGTATCAATACGCTGACTCCGGGCATGTCCTGACATGCCTGAACTTATCTTTGAACCTGCCGTTGGGGGCCTGCGCGCTGGTGCCTGGGGGCGCTGTCCAATAAGGAGAGCGAATATTACTCTGGTTCGAACGCAGGTAAAGGGATATTCCGTGTATATATATAAATAATATACAAAGTATATCAAACAATAAAGGTAGATTCTCAGTTTAATCTGGCCCTTCACAACAGTAATGTTCTAATGTTCTGTAATGTTCTGTAATGTTCTGTAATGTTCTGTAATGTTCTAATGTTCTGTAATGTTCTGTAATGTTCTGTAATGTTCTGTAATGTTCTAATGTTCTGTAATGTTCTAATGTTCTAATGTCCTGTAATGTTCTAATGTTCTGTAATGTTCTAATGTTCGAATGTTCTAATGTCCTGTAATGTTCTAATGTTCTGTAATGTTCTGTAATGTTCTAATGTTCTAATGTTCTGTAATGTTCTAATGTTCTAATGTTCTGTAATGTTCTGTAATGTTCTAATGTTCTGTAATGTTCTGTAATGTTCTGTAATGTTCTAATGTTCTGTAATGTTCTGTAATGTCCTGTAATGTTCTAATGTTCTAATGTTCTGTAATGTTCTGTAATGTTCTAATGTTCTGTAATGTTCTGTAATGTTCTAATGTTCTGTAATGTTATGTGATGTTCTGTAATGTTCTGTAATGTTATAATGTTATGTGATGTTCTGTAATGTTCTAATGTTCTGTACTGTTCTGTAATGTTCTGTAATGTTCTGTAATGTTCTGTAATGTTCTAATGTTCTGTAATGTTCTAATGTTCTGTAATGTTCTAATGTTCTGTAAT
>NC_140168.1:207798634-207808634 GCF_963971535.1 Notolepis coatsorum | reverse complement strand
CGTGAGAGAGAGAGATGCGCTGCTCTGGGGGAGTCGTGAGAGAGAGAGATGCGCTGCTCTGGGGGAGTCGTGAGAGAGAGAGACGCGCTGCTCTGGGGGAGTCATGAGAGAGAGAGATGCGCTGCTCTGGGGGAGTCGTGAGAGAGAGATGCGCTGCTCTGGGGGAGTCGTGAGAGAGAGAGATGCGCTGCTCTGGGGGAGTCGTGAGAGAGAGATGCACTGCTCTGGGGGAGTCGTGAGAGAGAGAGACGCGCTGCTCTGGGGGAGTCGTGAGAGAGAGAGATGCGCTGCTCTGGGGGAGTCGTGAGAGAGAGATGCTGCTCTGGGGGAGTCGTGAGAGAGAGAGATGCGCTGCTCTGGGGGAGTCGTGAGAGAGAGATGCGCTGCTCTGGGGGAGTCGTGAGAGAGAGAGAGACGCTGCTCTGGGGGAGTCGTGAGAGCGAGAGACGCGCTGCTCTGGGGGAGTCGTGAGAGAGAGAGATGCGCTGCTCTGGGGGAGTCGTGAGAGAGAGAGACGCACTGCTCTGGGGGAGTCGTGAGAGAGAGAGATGCGCTGCTCTGGGGGAGTCGTGAGAGAGAGAGACGCACTGCTCTGGGGCGGTTCATCTCAGACGCGCTACTTCACCAGAGGGGCTGAGAACCGTCCCAGCGCTGGAAACGTTGAGGAGGAAAAACAGACCCCGGTGCGGCGAAGCGGAAACTTTTCTTAGATTTTTTATTAATTTTTTACCTTTATTTAACCAGGCAGGTCAATTAAGAACACGTTTTTATTTACAATGACAGCCTGGCGAGAGGACGAAAGGGCCTCTTGAACGGTAACAGGGAAGGAATAGAATTTAATAAAATAGAGACAGACGATGCATACAGTACATCATAGAGGTAAGAGGAATAATTAAAACACACGTCAAACAAACAACCAAATTAAATGACAAGGTATGTAATACAGACACATTAAAAGGCAGGTGTGTGTGTAAACAACTTAAAAGTAGTGAGGGGGGATCAATTTGTCCATTTTCAAAGTATTTCGCATCTCGTTCCAACTGCTGGGAGGGAGCAGCAACGTGATACGGGATATTTTGTATTCAATAGCCGTGTAACACCTGGCTGTGTAATAACACAATAGTGATCATCTCGTTACTGTCATTTTCTTATACGCTACAGTGGATCTTAAATGTAAGATGTAAATGTAAGTGCTATTTTGTTGTTAAAATAAATGTTAAATCTTACCGCTTATCTATGCAATTATGAATCAACTTCTGACACCAGGTTAGTTTCCTAAAGTTTAGTGATGCTGTAAGTGGTATTTTCTGTTAAAATAAGTGTTAAATAGCTCTACATTCCGACAGCCATCACCAATATAGAGTGTTTGGTCAGTAACATGGGTCTCTCAGTCCCTCCACTCTGCAGTAAACAGCCATCACTGATATAGAGTGTTTGGTCAGTAACATGGGTCTCCCAGTCCCTCCACTCTGCAGTAAACAGCCATCACTGATATAGAGTGTTTGGTCAGTAACATGGGTCTCCCAGTCCCTCCACTCTGCAGTAAACAGCCATCACTGATATAGAGTGTTTGGTCAGTAACATGGGTCTCCCAGTCCCTCCACTCTGCAGTAAACAGCCATCACTGATATAGAGTGTCTGGTCAGTAACATGGGTCTCCCAGTCCCTCCACTCTGCAGTAAACTGAAAAATACATTTTCTGGTATCCCGTTCCCACTTTATCCAATCAGGAGAGATTGGATACATATTTGTACTTGCCAAGACATCTTCTTACTGCTGAATGAATGAATGAATGAAAACTTTATTCAACAGATTGCAGAATTGGTACAATACAATACGGCTCAATACACACAATTGTTAAGGGGATGCAGACCAGAGAAAGACGTTTGACTTGTTTACATCAGGGTCCCCCATTTTCAATTCATAGTGAATAGCTAGCTCTGGTAGATAATTGTACTTGTTCCAGGGACACATTGGCTTAAAACTAGTTTTCATTTCTCATTTTTGTCAGACCCTTTTTGCAGTGTGCAGTTCTCTCTCCTGATTGGATAAAGCAGGAGCGCAATACCAGGAAATGTATTCTCTGTTTACTGCAGGGCAGGAGGGACCAGGAGACCCATGTTACTGACCAAACACTCTGTACCGGTGATGGCTGTCGGAATGTAGAGCTATTATTTTAACATGTGGACCACTTATTTCAACAAACAAAAGAATACCACTTACAGCACCTTTAATTAACCCACAGGGGTTAGAGGGGGAGGTGGGAGGTGGGGGGTAAAACCAAAAAAAGGAACCACATGATGGATGTTCTCTGTACGAAATGAAAACACCATCGCGGCCACCGGGACAAACTTGCTGTGTAACTCGGGACAACTTGACATGTAACTCTGCCGTCCCTCCGAAACCGTGGCCGGCGTTCTCTCCGCATAACACGAACACTTGTAACCACTAAAGTAAACCTGTGTTAAATCACGGCTCTCACCCCCCCCCCCCCCCCCCCGTGTGTGATTACGGTAGCGCCGCTCGCTACCCCCCCCCCCCCCCCCCAGCCTCGACCGTCCCTCGCCGCCCCTCCTTCCTGTGCGCCTGCCGCTCCGAGCGCGTCGTCCAAAACACACAGAGCTTTAATTAAAAACCCATGGAGGTCAACAGTACAAGTAGAGTTCTCGCCCCCCCCCCCTTTTTTTTATGCGCCACACGCCACACACACACACACACACACACATATATATACACACACACACACACACCTATACACACATATACACACACACACACATATACACACACACACACGTACACACACACACACACGTACACACACACACACACACACATATACACACACACACACATATACACACACACACACACACACGTACACACACACACACACACACACGCAGGTTATCAAGATGGCGGAGTGGTTCTCATGCCCCTGTGGAGCCGCTCAACGCGTCGACATAGAACTGCCTCTGATTGGCCGCTGTGTTGCCGGGTTGTATAACAGTTGTGTTATGTTACTTGTGTGCCATTGTCTTCAGTCACCTATGAGTGACTAACGTGGCCTCATTCAGTACGTACACAGATAAAAGAAGGTTATTTTGTGTCTTCACGGCTTGTAAACAGTGATTCTCAACCTTTTTCCACGTTAAGGAACCTGACTTGATACACGTTACACTGCAGAGCCCCGTCTGCCCCCAGTGCAGCAATGTGGGGGAAGGGGTGGGTTGAACCTGAAGGCCTGGAGAGCTAGATTTGTGTGCCCCCCACCCCCCCCCCCCCCCATCCTAAAAGACCTGGTACTCTGTTTACCTTCAACATTCCTCCCTCTGTGCTCAGCCTTTAAGATGCTTGTATTGGCGACACATGAACAAAAAAAATAGTTCTTGAGCGGCAAGTGGGTTCGAGATTTTTGTGGGTCTCTCTTTTTTCTTTTTTCCCCCCGAGTTGAGACCCGAGAAGAGAGTTTCATTAACCCTTTCAATAAGGGTTATCGCTTTCAAGCGTAACTACCTTCTGTGGTGTTGTATTGAAAGGTGAACTGTCTGTAGTGTGGTAGTGAAAGGTGAACTGTCTGTAGTGTGGTAGTGAAAGGTGAACTGTCTGTAGTGTGGTGTCTGTAGTGTGGTAGTGAAAGGTGAACTGTCTGTAGTGTGGTGTCTGTAGTGTGGTAGTGAAAGGTGAACTGTCTGTAGTGTGGTAGTGAAAGGTGAACTGTCTGTAGTGTGGTGTCTGTAGTGTTGTAGTGAAAGGTGAACTGTCTGTAGTGTGGTAGTGAAAGGTGAACTGTCTGTAGTGTGGTGTCTGTAGTGTTGTAGTGAAAGGTGAACTGTCTGTAGTGTGGTAGTGAAAGGTGAACTGTCTGTAGTGTGGTAGTGAAAGGTGAACTGTCTGTAGTGTGGTAGTGAAAGGTGAACTGTCTGTAGTGTGGTGTCTGTAGTGTTGTAGTGAAAGGTGAACTGTCTGTAGTGTGGTAGTGAAAGGTGAACTGTCTGTAGTGTGGTAGTGAAAGGTGAACTGTCTGTAGTGTGGTAGTGAAAGGTGAACTGTCTGTAGTGTGGTGTCTGTAGTGTGGTAGTGAAAGGTGAACTGTCTGTAGTGTGGTAGTGAAAGGTGAACTGTCTGTAGTGTGGTAGTGAAAGGTTAGCCTTTTGTAGTGTGGTAGTGAAAGGGTTAACCATGTGTAGTGTGGTAGTGAAAGGGTTAACTGTATGTAGTGTGGTAGTGAAAGGGTTAACCGGCTGTAGTGTGGTAGTGAAAGGGTTAACCTTCTGTAGTGTGGTAGTGAAAGGGTTAACCTTCTGTAGTGTGGTAGTGAAAGGGTAACCGTCTGTAGTGTGGTAGTGAAAGGGTTAACCTTCTGTAGTGTGGTAGTGAAAGGGTTAACTTTCTGTAGTGTGGTAGTGAAAGGTTAGCCTTCTGTAGTGTGGTAGTGAAAGGTTAACCTTCTGTAGTGTGGTAGTGAAAGTGTAACCGTCTGTAGTGTGGTAGTGAAAGGGTAACCGTCTGTAGTGTGGTAGTGAAAGGGTAACCGTCTGTAGTGTGGTAGTGAAAGGTGAACTGTCTGTAGTGTGGTAGTGAAAGGTGAACTGTCTGTAGTGTGGTGTCTGTAGTGTTGTAGTGAAAGGTGAACTGTCTGTAGTGTGGTAGTGAAAGGTGAACTGTCTGTAGTGTGGTAGTGAAAGGTGAACTGTCTGTAGTGTGGTAGTGAAAGGTGAACTGTCTGTAGTGTGGTGTCTGTAGTGTTGTAGTGAAAGGTGAACTGTCTGTAGTGTGGTAGTGAAAGGTGAACTGTCTGTAGTGTGGTAGTGAAAGGTGAACTGTCTGTAGTGTGGTAGTGAAAGGTGAACTGTCTGTAGTGTGGTGTCTGTAGTGTGGTAGTGAAAGGTGAACTGTCTGTAGTGTGGTAGTGAAAGGTGAACTGTCTGTAGTGTGGTAGTGAAAGGTTAGCCTTTTGTAGTGTGGTAGTGAAAGGGTTAACCATGTGTAGTGTGGTAGTGAAAGGGTTAACTGTATGTAGTGTGGTAGTGAAAGGGTTAACCGTCTGTAGTGTGGTAGTGAAAGGGTTAACCTTCTGTAGTGTGGTAGTGAAAGGGTTAACCTTCTGTAGTGTGGTAGTGAAAGGGTAACCGTCTGTAGTGTGGTAGTGAAAGGGTTAACCTTCTGTAGTGTGGTAGTGAAAGGGTTAACTTTCTGTAGTGTGGTAGTGAAAGGTTAGCCTTCTGTAGTGTGGTAGTGAAAGGTTAGCCTTCTGTAGTGTGGTAGTGAAAGTGTAACCGTCTGTAGTGTGGTAGTGAAAGGGTAACCGTCTGTAGTGTGGTAGTGAA
Source organism: Notolepis coatsorum (assembly GCF_963971535.1). Lineage (NCBI taxonomy): Eukaryota > Metazoa > Chordata > Actinopteri > Aulopiformes > Paralepididae > Notolepis > Notolepis coatsorum. The sequence continues at coordinate 207,803,304 of NC_140168.1, read as the reverse complement.
AGGGTAACCGTCTGTAGTGTGGTAGTGAAAGGTTAGCCTTTTGTAGTGTGGTAGTGAAAGGGTTAACCATGTGTAGTGTGGTAGTGAAAGGGTTAACTGTATGTAGTGTGGTAGTGTAAGGGTTAACCGTCTGTAGTGTGGTAGTGAAAGGGTTAACTGTCTATAGTGTGGTAATGAAAAGGTTAACCGTCTGTAGTGTGGTAGTGAAAGGGTTAACCATCTGTAGTGTGGTAGTGAAAGGGTTAACCGCCTGTAGTGTGGTAGTGGAAGGGTTAACCGGCTGTAGTGTGGTAGTGATAGGGTTAACCGTATGCAGTGTGGTAGTGAAAAGGTTAACCGTATGCAGTGTGGTAGTGAAAAGGTTAACCGTCTGTAGTGTGGTAGTGGAAGGGTTAACCGGCTGTAGTGTGGTAGTGATAGGGTTAACCGTATGCAGTGTGGTAGTGAAAAGGTTAACTGTCTGCAGTGTGGTAGTGAAAAGGTTAACCGTATGCAGTGTGGTAGTGAAAAGGTTCACCGTCTGTAGTGTGGTAGTGAAAAGGTTAACCGTATGCAGTGTGGTAGTGAAAAGGTTAACCATATGTAGTGTGGTAGTGAAAAGGTTAACCGTATGTAGTGTGGTAGTGAAAAGGTTAACTGTCTGTACAGTGCGGTAGTGAAAAGGTTAACCGTCTGCAGTGTGGTAGTGAAAATGTTAACCGTCTGTAGTGTGGTAGTAAAAGGGTTAACCATATGTAGTGTGGTAGTGAAAAGGTTAACTGTCTGCAGTGTTGTAGTGAAAAGGTTAACCGTATGTAGTGTGGTAGTGAAAAGGTTAACCGTCTGTATAGTGCGGTAGTGAAAAGGTTAACCGCCTGCAGTGTGGTAGTGAAAAGGTTAACCATCTGTAGTGTGGTAGTGAAAAGGTTAACCGTATGTAGTGTGGTAGTGAAAAGGTTAACCGTCTGTATAGTGCGGTAGTGAAAAGGTTAACCGCCTGCAGTGTGGTAGTGAAAAGGTTAACCGTATGCAGTGTGGTAGTGAAAAGGTTAACTGTCTGTAGTGTGGTAGTGAAAAGGTTAACTGTCTGTAGTGTGGTAGTGAAAAGGTTAACTGTCTGTAGTGTGGTAGTGAAAAGGTTAACTGTCTGTAGTGTGGTAGTGTCACTGTACGACTAGTCTTGCATAGCCATGCTATACTGTACCAACGGCAGAGAGAGGTCCGACTGAACCTATTATCATTCCGGTATAGTTTTTTTTTTTTTTTTTTTTTTTTTTTTTTTTTTTAGCCAATCACAATCATCCTGGGCGGTGCTAAGCGGCAACGGTGCCGTTGCCAAACAGTGAGAATTCCGATTGAAATAGTCGGCCAATGACGGTCTTATACCTACAGATCCAGACTACTGTACTGCTATTGAGTTTGTTGTTACAGACAGGAGAGCGGTAATTATTATTATTATTAATTCCCTCCCAGATTTTCCGTGCCGGTCACGGGGGCTCGAACCGGCGTCCTTCCGGTCACAACAAGGCTGATTATTTCACCGCCCCCTCCTTTGTGAGTCCTTGACCTTTGACCCGCTAACATCTCATTTTCTCCTGGGGGTGACTGTGGCTCAGGGACGTATAGCGGTCGTCTGGTAATCAGAAGGTCTCCGGTTCGATTCCCGCAGCGTGTCGAAGTGTCCTTGAGTGAGACACTTAACCCCCTAACTGCTCCCAATGAGCAGGTCGATACTCGACTACCCCCCTCAGAATGCAAAATGAAAAAAGAAAATCTATGTCTGAAGGAGTCGACTGAAGGCTTCTTGTCCTCTGCGAAAGCATGCAATTGGTCCACTGATGGATACATCTTGATATTTGTCTAGTCTAGTGTGTTCATTAGACGGGTGAAATCCTCTTTCAGTGCCTCTGTGCCCGTTTTCTTAGGCAGTTAGCATCTCCGGTATGCGCGCCATTAGCGTTAGCCACGCTTCTAGGCCTCTTCGCTTTTGGAAAGAATGATAAAGAAAATTCGACTAAGAGGTTGGCAGTCGACTACAGCTCGATTAGTCGACTATTCGACTAGTCGAGGTCACATCCCTAAACTGCACCATTTCCCATGTCCTCCTCTCCTCTCCTCCCTCCCCAGTGCACTGTGACCTGCGGCCAGGGCCTGCGCTACAGGGTGGTGCTCTGCATGGACCACAGGGGGCTCCACGCCGGGGGCTGCAAGCCCACCACCAAGCCTCACATCAAGGAGGAGTGCCTGGTCACCGTGCCCTGCTACAAGCCCATAGGTAGGTACCTCTCTCCCCCTGGTCACAGTGCCCTCTGCTACAAGCCCATAGGTAGGTACCTCGCCTACGTATCATGGCCCATACTGCCATACTGCCATACTGCATTTAACAGTTTAGCTTTTAGCATTTTTAGATTATATATTAGATTAGATTTAGATGATTGGATTATTAGATTATACACTGCTCAAAAAAATAAAGGGAACACTTAAAGGGGAACTATTTTACTATTTCTTTCACTATTTGGGCACTTTTACACAATTCCTGTGAGTCTATGGAACACCTAGGTTTTTTTCAAAAAAAATGCATTGTTTTGTATTTCTAATCAAGTACTCAAAAACAGCATTTTTCTACCTCACGATCTTAAGCCGGTTTGAGGCTGGGCTCCAACCATTGTGTGGCCTGGTGCCAACTGCCACATCAACTGCCACATTATTATGCAGCTGAGAAATCTCTGACATCACAGATATGCACATTTTCAGATGACTCAGTTCAGTGAGGGTGAATATTGTGAGAGGAGAATTGGAAGAATGCGCCAATATGAGAATTAGAGACATAGATCCTATTAATATAAGTCCACATAGCTAGGAAACAATGCTAAACACTGAAAAAGGCCATTTATAAGATAGTTCCCCTTTAAACAACACATCCTAGATCTTGATGAATGAAATATTCCAGTTGAAAATCTTTATTCATTACATAGTGGAATGCGTTGAGAACAAAACATAACATAAGAATGATCAATGGTAATCAAAATCATTAACCCATGGAGGTCTGGATTCAGAATCATACTCTAAATAAAAGTGGAAAAATCAGATCACAGGCTGATCCAACTTCTGTGGAAATTCCTCAAGACAATAAAAAATGAGGGATCTCCTCCCAGACCTGGATCAGGGCATCAGTCAACTCCTGGTCTGTGGTGCGACGTAGCGTCGGTGGATGGAACGAGACATAATATCCCAGGTGCTGGATTGGATTCAGGTCTGGGGAACGGACAGGCCAGTCCATAGCATCAATGCCTTCGTCATGCAGGAACTGCTGACGAACTCCAGCCACATGAGGCCGAGCATTGTCATGCATGAGAAGGAACCCAGGGCCCACTGCACCAGCATATGGCCTGACAATGGGTCTGAGGATCTCATCCCGGTACCTCTGGCTAGCACATCTGGGGTCTGTGCGGCCCTCCAGGGATATGCCTCCCCAGACCATCACTGATCCACCGCCAAGCCGGTCATGCTGGAGGATGTTGCAGGCAGCAGAACGTTCTCCACAGCATCTCCAGGTAGTGCAGCTCATCCAGGATGGCACATCAATGCACGCTGTGGCAAGAAGGTTTGCTGTGTCTCCCAGCACAGTGTCAAGAGCATGGAGGAGATACCAGGAGACAGGCCAGTACACCAGGAGATGTGGAGGGGGCCGTAGGAGGACAACAACCCAGCAGCAGGACCGCTATCTGGTAATTTGTGCAAGGAGGAACAGGGGGAGCACTGCCAGAGCCCTACAAAACCACCTCCAGCAGGCCACTAATGTGCATATTTCTGCTCAAACTGTGAGAAGCAGACTCCATGAGGGTGGTATGAGGACCCAACGTCCTCAAGTGGGGCCATGTGCTCACAGCCCTTGGGGAAACTCAGGCATCATAGCAGCATGGGGGAGGGGGGAGGGGAGGTACAGGTAGTAGAAGACATACAAGTACAGGTCACAGAATTATAGTACAGTGGAGAAGTAAAAATTAAAATAGAATAAAAAGGCAGTGTAAACAATATACAATATAATTAACTCTGGAGGTGCGCATATGGGCAACAAGGTGCGAGATGAGGGTATGTATGCCCTCTCAGTTATATTTTCCCTACAATAAATATAGTTACAATATATAATCTGATAATCTAAATCTAATCTATACTCTAATAATCCAATAGTCTAAATAATTTTTTTTATTTAAATTTGTTGTCTAAATCTAATCTAATATATAATCTAAAAATGATATGCTAAAATGCTAAATGCTAAATATATGCTCTGATGAAGTATACAGTATTCACATAAAGTGCGGTATGCATAAGGTAAGTATATTTCACCGCAGAGCCCCCGTTTGGTTATATTTTGGACCCCACCCCCGATAACATCTTTGTTTGCAAGGTCAAGTTGAGTTAGGTAAAATTTAGTGTAGAATTAGTGCGGCTGGGTAGCGCAGTGGAGAATGCACTCGCCTACCACCACAGATACTCTGGGATCTAATCCAGCTGTCAGCGGTACCTCCGGCTTGGTCAGTCGTCCCTACCAACACGAATTGGCAATGTGTTAGCGGTGGGAAGCCGGCAGGGTATGTGTCCTGGTCGTTGTAAACTGCGGTTCCTACTGGTCGGTCGGGGCGCCTGTTCAGCAGGAAGGGGATCGGGGGGAAATAGCGTGAACCTCCACA
>NC_140168.1:207737400-207798434 GCF_963971535.1 Notolepis coatsorum | reverse complement strand
CTGTACATTCAGGCTCCATTAGGCGTTAGTTGACAATAAATTTGAATCTAATCTAAGCAGCGTTTGATAGAAACTGCAGTTCTACGTTGGAAATATTGTATCCAAGCTTTTTATTTCCAGGCTGCTCTGAGCCCATAACCACATACAGTAACAGTACGCTTTGAGTACGAAACCTTACAGTGAAATGGAGCGTCCTGCAAACCTGTCAGTTCCCATACAGAACTTGGCGAGGCGACCCCCCCCCCCCCCCCCCCCCCCACTTAATCCAATTGGCATTGTCACCCGTGTCACGTGACCCACGAACAGCCCATTTCCTGCCAGGGGTCGGCGGGGGGGGGGGCTCCGTTGGAAGCAGCATGCAGGTGTACCGACGAGCGCGTTGATGATTTAGGTTACAGGGGGACAAGGTCGCTGCTAAAGCCATACAGGCTCCAGGTGCAAAGCCCCGATAACACAAAAAGACGGAGAGATTTACAACATTAAATATCCGTTTTACAGATTTAGCGTCACGCCACAGGGGGGGAGCGATAGCCGGTGTCCCAGATACGCGGTTTCGACAACAGCCCTTCGCCGGCTGTGATTTACCTGGAGGTGAAATGGAGGTTGACTCGGCGGGGGGGGGGGGGGGGGGGGGGGGGGGGGGGGGACTGTGCGTTACCGTGACGACGCGTGATGTATCCACACATGGAACAGTTCGTCTCAACGGACGTTCTCCCAGTTTTAGTTTTTTGAGCACGACGGGGTGCGGCCGTGGCTTGCCTTTCATTGAGACTAGGGATGGGCGTGAGTAATCGATTACTCGTAGCTATGAGGAAAATCGATCTGAATCTGAATGATTTTTTATTTTTTTTGCACATAATTGTTTCACATGTATGTGTAAGATTATAACTGTTTGTTGGTTTCCTTAACATATACGTGAATGAACAAAATTAAGTAAAAAATAAATAAAATAGAAATAAAAAATTCTAAATATATATATATTTGTTAGTTTTTCTTCCCTTTTCGAGTAATACACGATCACTCGAGTAGCATGCGATCAATCGATCTAAGATTTTTCTTTAAAATGCCCATCCCTAATTGAGACACCATTTCGTATCGTAATACGTTTGTGTGCTTACTAGCTGCGACCAGCAGCTCTATAGCTCTAGCTCTGTCAGTTGGTCGGTTCACAAAAAGTGTTTTAACCCTTTCACTACCACACTACAGAAGGTTAACCCTTTCACTACCACACTACAGACGGTTAACCGTCTGTAGTGTGGTAGTGAAAGGGTTAACCGTCTGTAGTGTGGTAGTGAAAGGTTAACCGTCTGTAGTGTGGTAGTGAAAGGTTAACCTTCTGTAGTGCGGTAGTGAAAGGTTAACCGTCTGTAGTGTGGTAGTGAAAGGGTTAACCTTCTGTAGTGTGGTAGTGAAAGGTTAACCTTCTGTAGTGTGGTAGTGAAAGGTTAACCTTCTGTAGTGTGTAGTGAAAGGGTTAACCTTCTGTAGTGTGGTAGTGAAAGGTTAACCTTCTGTAGTGTGGTAGTGAAAGGTTAACCTTCTGTAGTGTGGTAGTGAAAGGTTACCCTTCTGTAGTGTGGTAGTGAAAGGTTAACCTTCTGTAGTGTGGTAGTGAAAGGTTACCCTTCTGTAGTGTGGTAGTGAAAGGTCAACATTTTGTTGTGTGGTAGTGAAAGGGTTAACCTTCTGTAGTGTGGTAGTGAAAGGATTAAGTCTATGAAAAGGCTCGACTATATAAAAGGACGTCGTAGGTAGACGGGGGGAAATAGCTTCTTGAAAAGCAGTGGACCGCGGAGCCGTTGGCCACGTCAACGTTGCCTCAGTAAACCTCCAGCGCTCAAGCCTCCAGATCATCTATCGACTTGTGAAGATTTTCTCAGTGAAGACGGATGTCGAGAATGATCCCCGGCACCCTGTATGACTTACATGAAAACATCTCCTTCTCTGACTTATCTCCGGGAGAGGATACAGAGAGAGAGAGAAAAAGAGAGAGAGAGAGAGAGAGAGAGAGAGAGAGAGAGAGAGAGAGAGAGAGAGAGAGAGAGGGGGGGGGGGGGAGAGAGAGAGAGAGAGAGAGAGAGAGAGAGAGAGAGAGAGAGAGAGAGAGAGAGAGCAAGAAGATCAATGCCAAAACATATGATTTGTTCTATGGCAAAAAGCATGTCTTCCCCCCAAAAAGTACATAAATATCTGCGTTTAATATGCTGTCGCTCAGCGGCCAACAACAATATCTGCCTGCCATATGGGGCCAGGTTACGGATGTGAGGGGAAGGAGGAGGACATTCCTGCGTTAGACTTATTGCACCTCCTTCGCCAGGCCTGAAGCCGGCCACTAACCACCGCTGTGCAACTGCCTGAAAATTTTTAACTCTGCATGTTCCCCGACTTGGCCAAGTTTTCTCCCTCCTTTTCTCCCCCTCTCTCTCTCTCTCTCTCTCTCTCTCTCTCTCTCTCTCTCTCTCTCTCTCTCTCTCTCTCTCTCTCTCTCTCTCTCTCTCTCTCTCTTTCAATTCAATTCAATTCATTCAATTCAATTCAAATGGCTTTATTGGCATGACGCAACTTGTACATGTGCCAAAGCAAATGATTAATAACATAAACATGGATTACAAAACAGATATTAATGTCATAGTACATAAAAAAAATCATCATAAAATAGAACATAAATTATTATGGCATAAACATGTCAGGTGACTGTCACTCACTGTCCCTCAGTCTATGGCAGGCAGCAACATATGCTGCTGCTAGCTCACAGCTTGTTGAGTCCTCCCCTAGTAGGACTGGTAGTTTTCATCTCACTCACTGTCCCTCAGTCTATGGCAGGCAGCAACATAGGCTGCTGCTAGCTCACAGCTTGTTGAGTCCTCCCCTAGTAGGACTGGTAGTTTTCATCTGGTAGTGCAAGAAAACCTTTTGTTATTAGTTCAAATTCTTTTAAATGCGTTTCTCTAATATATTTATATTTTTCACATTTGGTGAGGAAGTGCAACTCAGTTTCTGGCTCACTGATGATGCAATGACAGCACAGCCTTTGCTCTGCAGGAAGCCAGGTTTCCCTGTGCCTTCCCCTTTCAACAGCGAGGCTGTGCTCACTCAGTCTGTATTTTGTCAAGGTTCTTTTTAGTTGTTGATCAGTCACCATGCTCAAATAATCTGCTATGGTGTACTGTCGATTTAGAGCCAGATAGCACTGCATTTTGCTCTGTGCTTTTGTTTGTGTTTTCCAATAGGTGATGTAGTTTTGTTTTAGCTGTGTAGTCATTTGATTTATTCTGATTGGTGATGTGTTCTGTTCCTGAGATGTGTTAAGAGAGCAGGTTTGTCGACTCAGCCTCAGGACCAGCTGGGTAAGGGGGTTCCTGCTGCTCCTCAGCTCTTGGCACTGCAGGGCTTGATAATGGTACGAGAGGGGGTCACTTTGTTTTAGGTGTGTCCAAAAGTTAATTGCTCTTTTTTGTATTTTTAGTATTAGTGGGTAACGGCCTAATTCTGCCCTGCATGCATTGTTTGTAGTTTTCCTCTGGACATGTAGGAGAATCTTACAGAACTCTGCATGCAGGGTCTCAATGGGGTGTTTGTCCCATTTAGTAAAGTCTTGTTTTGTAAGTGGACCCCACACCTCACTGCCATAGAGTGCAATTGGTTCAATAACACATTCAATACATTTTAACCAGATTCGAGTTGGTATTTCTGTTTGTATATTTATTTTTGTGGCATAGAAAGCCTGGCGTGCTTTTTCTATCAGATCATTGACTGCTTCCTTAAAATGTCCAGTTGAACTTAGTTTTAGGCCTAAATAGGTGTAATGTGTACAGTACTCTACATGTTTTGTACCAATTGAGAACTTTGGTAGGACGTCCTGAGATCTGGATCTTTTTTGGAATATCATTATTTTGGTCTTTTTGGGGTTTACTGCCAGGGCTCTAGCAGGTCCAGGCTCTGCTGTAGGCCGTCTGCTGTGGGGGACAACACAACCAGGTCATCTGCAAAGAGCAGGTATTTCATTTCTTGATTGTGGAGACTTACACCGGGGGCAGAGGACTTTTCTAGTATATTAGCCAATTCATTAATATAGATATTGAAGAGTGTCGGGCTGAGGTTGCAGCCCTGACGAACGCCTCGCCCTTGGGTAAAGAATTCTGTTTTTTTTTGCCAATTTTTACGCTGCACATATTACCAGAATACATTGATTTAATAATATCATATGTTTTGCCCCCTACACCACTCTCTATAACTTTATAGAACAGTCCTGTATGCCAAATAGAATCAAAAGCCTTTTGGAAGTCAATAAAACAGGCATATATTTTGGTTTTATTTTGGTTTATATGTTTATCAATTAGGGTATGTAGGGTGTAAATATGATCGGTTGTGCGGTGTTTTGGTATAAATCCAATTTGGCTTTTACTCAAGACATTGTGCTTGGTAAGGAAGTTTAAAAGTCTGGTATTCATAATACTACAGAAAACCTTCCCCAGATTACTGTTCACACAGATGCCTCTGTAATTATTAGGGTCAAATTTGTCTCTGCTTTTTTAGATTGGGTTTATGAGTCCGTGATTCCAGATGTCAGGAAAATATCCTACACTCAGGACCAAATTGAATTGTTTTAATATAGCCAATTGGAATTTCTTGTTCATATTTTTCATCATCTCATTCAAGATGCCATCAGGTCCACAAACCTTTTTAGATTTAAGAGTTTGTATTTTCTTATATAATAATAATAATAATTGGGGAGTCTAATGGGTTTTGATTGTCTTTTATGGCGAGCTCCAATTTAGTCAATTTATCAAGAATTTGAGATTGTTCTGTGTTTCCCTCAATTTGAACAGTGTGGTATAGTGTTTTAAAATGGGTTGTCCATATATCACTGTTCTGTATAGCCAATTCCTGTTTTTGTGGTTTGTTTATGTGTTTCCAATGTTGCCAAAAGTTGTTTGTATTGATTGCCTCCTCAATTAGTGTCAGTTGCTGTTTGTCATATTGTTTTTTTTTTTATTCTGAGTGTACGTTTGTAGAGTTTTAGGGTCTCACAGTAGAGAAATCGTACATCAGCATTATTGGGGTCTCTGTGTTTTTGATTTGATAGCATTCTAAGTTTTTTCCCAATGATTTTACAATCTGTATCTGTTATTTGTTGCAGTTTTTGGTTTGTTTGTAGTAAATTTCAGTTGTGCCTCCTTTGCTGTTTGTCTGTATATATTGTTAATATTGTTTACTGCTAGATTGAGGCTTTCTTTACTGTAAGAGTATGTGGAATCCAGAAAGTTATCTAAAAGTGTTTGGATTCTTGGGGTATGAATTGCTTTCTGGTATTGTTCTGCACTGTTTTGGTCCCATCTGTATGAATTTCTGATATTGTACAGCTTACTGTTTTGTGTTTGTGCCATTGTTGTGTCTGATCTTTTAATAAACAGGGTAATTTGGCTGTGATCAGACAGAGGGGTTAGTGGTTTCACAGTGAATGAGCTGAGATAGGAAGGGTCTGTGATCATATAATCTACAGTACTGTGGCCAAGAGGTGAGCAGTAGGTGAATCTACCTAGGCTGTCCCCCCGAACTCTACCATTGACAAAGTACAGACTGAGGCTCTGACAGAGCTGCAGGAGGTCTCGTCCACTCCTGTTGATGACCTGGTCACTATTGCTCCTGTGGGGGAGAGTGAAAGTGTGAGAGACATTTTCATTTGAGATGTAAATGTCTCCTTGTGGATCTGTGAGGTCAGCAAGTGTTCCTGTGCGTTGGTGTCCCCACAGATGAGCACATTTCCCTGGGCCTGGTAATGGCATGTCTCTGTCTCAAGGGTAGGGAAAATGTCCTCTGAGAAGTAGGGGGATTCGGAGGGGGGGATATATATTGCACAAATAAACAAATCCTTTTCTGTTAATAGGAGTTCTTTCTTTATTTTTAACCATATGTAATATTTGCCCATTTTTAACCCATTCTCTGCCGGAGCTTATCCATCCTTGTAGCCTCTCTGCCAGCACTATTTGTCTATGGAGATGTTCACCTTCTTTGCAGGGCTATAACTTTTTAAATTGTATTGCTAAATTGACATTACTATGGCCCATTCAACATCAATTATCTATCGTTCAGGATGTAGGAACGTTTTACTTTTTCATTCACACATTCATACTAAAATACCGTCCAGAGTATAAATATGTTTTTATCGTTTTCTGCTGTATTTCATAGAACGTGAGATATAGCCATAAATGCATATAATTATTAGATGATCAAATGCAGTTTGATACCGATCAACGTTATATAAAAAATGTCAACTGTACATGATCCTAAACGTCATGACTGGTCATCTGCTGGTGACCGGAGGGGGGGGGGGGGGGGGGGGTCGTTTATAATGCAATGACCGACGTTAAATGATTCATGTAGTATGGGTGATATATAGATCAGAGCAGTTTGTATGGATAATAATCAAAAACGCTGAAACTCACGGCAGCTTCCTCTTACCGTTGGGCGATCACACTGGCGCAAACAGATCCCAGTTATGTGATGTTGATCTAGGTGATCCAGTTCCGGTTTGTATAATACTAATATACGTCCAATCATGTTGTTTATTGAGTTATGGCAACGGATCGATATACACAGTGTCTGGATAGAGTCCCGCGAGCGATAGCGAATAGGGGACGGACTAAGCACTTCCGGGCACTTCCGGTTTTGGCAACTCGCCGATCGGCCACCAGGTGGCGGTATTGAAGCGTTGCAGAGTTGAGCGGAGTCCTACAACACAACCAGGTCATCTGCAAAGAGCAGGTATTTCAATTCTTGATTGTGGAGACTTACACCGGGGGCAGAGGACTTTTCTAGTATATTAGCCAATTCATTAATATAGATATTGAAGAGTGTCGGGCTGAGGTTGCAGCCCTGACGAACGCCTCGCCCTTGGGTAAAGAATTCTGTTTGTTTTTTGCCAATTTTTACGCTGCACATATTACCAGAATACATTGATTTAATAATATCATATGTTTTGCCCCCTACACCACTCTCTATAACTTTATAGAACAGTCCTGTATGCCAAATAGAATCAAAAGCCTTTTGGAAGTCAATAAAACAGGCATATATTTTGGTTTTATTTTGGTTTATATGTTTATCAATTAGGGTATGTAGGGTGTAAATATGATCGGTTGTGCGGTGTTTTGGTATAAATCCAATTTGGCTTTTACTCAAGACATTGTGCTTGGTAAGGAAGTTTAAAAGTCTGGTATTCATAATACTACAGAAAACCTTCCCCAGATTACTGTTCACACAGATGCCTCTGTAATTATTAGGGTCAAATTTGTCTCTGCTTTTTTAGATTGGGCTTATGAGTCCGTGATTCCAGATGTCAGGAAAATATCCTACACTCAGGACCAAATTGAATAGTTTTAATATAGGCAATTGGAATTTCTTGTTCATATTTTTCATCATCTCATTCAAGATGCCATCAGGTCCACAAACCTTTTTAGATTTAAGAGTTTGTATTTTCTTATATAATAATAATAATTGGGGAGTCTAATGGGTTTTGATTGTCTTTTATGGCAAGCTCCAATTTAGTCAATTTATCAAGAATTTGAGATTGTTCTGTTTCCCTCAATTTGAACAGTGTGGTATAGTGTTTTAAAATGGGTTGTCCATATATCACTGTTCTGTATAGCCAATTCCTGGTTTTGTGGTTTGTTTATGTGTTTCCAATGTTGCCAAAAGTTGTTTGTATTGAGTGCCTCCTCAATTAGTGTCAGTTGCTGTTTGTCATATTGTTTTTTTTTATATTCTGAGTGTACGTTTGTAGAGTTTTAGGGTCTCACAGTAGAGAAATCGTACATCAGCATTATTGGGGTCTCTGTGTTTTTGATTTGATAGCATTCTAAGTTTTTTCCCAATGATTTTACAATCTGTATCTGTTATTTGTTGCAGTTTTTGGTTTGTTTGTAGTAAATTTCAGTTGTGCCTCCTTTGCTGTTTGTCTGTATATATTGTTAATATTGTTTACTGCTAGATTGAGGCTTTCTTTACTGTAAGAGTATGTGGAATCCAGAAAGTTATCTAAAAGTGTTTGGATTCTTGGGGTATGAATTGCTTTCTGGTATTGTTCTGCACTGTTTTGGTCCCATCTGTATGAATTTCTGATATTGTACAGCTTACTGTTTTGTGTTTGTGTTTGTGTGTCATGTTGCCTTTGTGAAGTTATCTTTTCCTTCTGTTTAGTTCTTCCATTAAAAGTTGAATATATTTTAGGAGCTCATCTTAGCTCATCTTAGCTCATCTCTCTCTCTCTCTCTATCTATCTACTCCCCCCCCCCCCTCACCACAACTGTGACAAAATAAAACACTTTTATTGTTGGAACCTTAATTGATTTGAAGTTAATGAGACTTCGCTGGTTAGAGACCTGGGGAGTGAGCCCCCCCCCCTCCCTGATGTAGACACCCGTCGAGGAACAAACTATGAAGTATTACAGCCAAGCCATGCTGTGTGTAGATTTGTTATCCTTGACGTGAGGTATAGATTATTTAATTCTCATACTGTTACAACCAATAGAGGTAAATGTTTTAACGTAGTCGTTGAGATGAATTATGTTTTCTATCGTAATCTTCACTCGTTTCCACTGCTCCAGTACCCATACTGGGGAGACAGAGCTCAGGACGTTAGAGCGCTCGTCTGGAAATCAGAAGGTTCCCGGTTCGTATTCCAGCTCCTCCCGGGCAGCGTGTCGAAGTGTCCTTGATCAAGACACTTAACCCCTAACTGCTCCTGATGAGCAGGTTCGGCATCTTAAATGGTCGCCTCCTCCATCGAGCGAGTGAATGTGTGAATGTGAGGCTAACCGTCTGTAGTGTGGTAGTGAAAGGGTTAACCCTTTGTCGTGTGGCAGTGAAAGGGTTATCCTTATGTTAGTGTCACAGTGAAAGGGTTAACCCTTTTGTAGAGTGGTAGTGAAAGGGTTACACACTAAGAATCAGGTAATCATGAGTATATAATTCCATTCGTTTTATTATTATGTCTGTTGTTTTGAACTATTCCGGTTTCATAACGCCGTCCACACCGTTCGCTTCAAATGCAGTTCCTTTTGCAATTGGTCCAGTTTTGTACCCGTGACTTTTTTCTAGTTTTTTTCCTCAAATGTAAAAAACGCAGATCTCATTTAATTACGCTCAACTCTGCTCCCGTCAAATGTCAGACCAATTGAATAAGTTGAACCATATAAACCCGGTTCCCTTGAGAAACTCCTATGGTAAAAGACCAAAGGCCAGAAATGTGTCCAGCACCAGGCGTCTCTTTTAGAAATATCACACGATTCCCCAGGTCTATAGACAAAATATCTTACTTCCCAGAAGACATTAAAACGAGGTTTTCGCCCGAGGTTGTTTACAGACCAACAGATGTAGCCCAACTACGCATGAAGATAAACACAGTTCGGGCCCCCCGCTTGTCGACTTGGTTTTTTGATGTTCCAAGGTCTAACTCACGCTCATGATTCATTTGTTTGTCTATCACAGAGCGTCTCTCGAGCGCCTTGTAAAGACCCAACTTAGCCGTAAGTAGGAGTTCTTTATTGAGGCATCTTGTAAAACGCCAGAGCGCTTCTCGGTTGTGGTCTGACAGCTCAATCACTGAAGAATGTCGAACGCGAGCCGGGTGATGTAAACACGATCTTGCCCCTTGCGTGTGGCGGAGAACGCGGCGCTAATGGAATGCATAATGGCTCGACGGGAGCTATACGGTGCCTAGTCCTGGTCGTTCCAAACAGCGACTCCTACTGGTCGGTCGAGGCGGCTGTTCGGCAGGGAGGGGATCTGGGGGAGATAGCGTGAACTTCCACACGCGTTACGTTCTCCCAGTGAAACTCCTCGCTGTCAGGTGAAAAGATGCGACTACTAACTACTAGAAGAGGCTCCACATGTATCGGAGGAGGCATGTTGTAGTCTACACCCTCCCCAGACCGACAGTAAGGCAGCATGTGGTAGTTCTACACCCTCCCCAGACCGAGAGTAGGGCAACATGTGGTTGTCTATACGCTCCCCAGACAGACAGTAGGGCAGCATGTGGTAGTCTACACCCTCCCCAGACCGACACTAGGGCAGCATGTGGTAGTCTACACCCTCCAACAGACTGACAGTAGGGCAGCATGTGGTAGTCTACACCCTCCAACAGACTGACAGTAGGGCAGCATGTGGTAGTCTACACCCTCCCAGAACCGACAGTAGGACAGCATGTGGTAGTCTACACCCTCCCCAGACCGACAGTAGGGCAGCATGTGGTAGTCTATACCCTCCCCAGACCGACAGTAGGGCAGCAAGACGGAACTTCTCATTATTGGCACCAAAACCACCCTCACCAGATCCGGACCCATCACACTCACCATCAATGACTCCACCATCACCCCCTCCCCCCTAGTCCGAAACCTTGGTGTCCTCCTTGACCCCACCCTCTCATTTGACCCCCACGTCCGCTCCATCGTAAAAATATCTTACTTTCACCTCCGCAACATTGCAAAAATCCGTCACTGCCTCTCCCCCCCTGCTGCTGAATCCCTCATTCACGCCTTCATCTCCTCCCGCCTGGACTACTGCAACTCCCTCCTCACTGGCATCACCTCCCGCTCCCTCCGTAAACTGCAAATGGTCCAAAACTCAGCCGCCCGCCTCCTCACTAACACCCGGTCCCGTGAACACATCACTCCTGTCCTCCACTCTCTCCACTGGCTCCCGATCAAACACTGCATAAACTTTAAAACACTACTCCTCACCTTCAAAGCCCTCCACAGCCTGCCCCCCCCCCTACCTGACTGATCTCCTTCTTCCCTACCGCCCCACCCGTTGCCTCCGGTCCTCCTCCACTGCCTCCCTCACTGTCCCGACATCCAAACTCAAAAACTTTGGAGATCGGGCCTTCTCTCGCACTGCACCCTGACTCTGGAACTCCCTCCCCCAGTCCATCAGAGACTCCCCTACACTCTCCACCTTCAAAGCTCACCTCAAAACCCACCTGTTCTCCCTTGCCTTCAACCCCCCCCCCCCACCCATAACCCCCCCCCCCCCCCCCCCTCCAACCTGATGGATGTCTGTCTCCAGTCCTTTTGTGCTATCATGCTGTCTTCCCTGTTCCCCCCATGGTCTCGTGTTCCTTTTGTTTTTGTTTCTTTGTTGTTTCTTTGTTTTTGTTTCTTTGCTTTTGTTTCTTTGTTTTTACTTTGCTCCCGGCTATTGTCAGCTACTTCGGGTTATTGAGAAGCGCTATATAAATTAAATTAATTATTATTATTATTATTAGCATGTGGTAGTCTACACCCTCCCCGAACCGACAGTAGGGCAGCATGTGGTAGTTTATACCCTCTCCAAATCAAATCAAATCAAATCAAATTTATTTATAAGGCCCGACAACACACGTTCTGTATCGTTAGTGGCTTAGCTTGGCATCGCCTTCTGCACTATCTCGCGTACGTGCACGCGTACTGAATAAACCACAAATGTACCTCTAATACCAGTATTAGTCTGACCACACCCCTCATCAGCTTACCTTCATAAGCAGGTGTGTGGTCACCTGCTCTCCTCCTTCTCGCTTTCACCACAAGGAAGAGGTGCCTCGGTAGATCCCCACACTTGACACCATGATGGAAGAAATTGGATTAGGAACAGCTTGGGAAACAAGGATACGTTGACATCATAT
This sequence comes from Notolepis coatsorum, assembly GCF_963971535.1. NCBI lineage: Eukaryota > Metazoa > Chordata > Actinopteri > Aulopiformes > Paralepididae > Notolepis > Notolepis coatsorum. The sequence goes on along the minus strand of NC_140168.1, from coordinate 207,786,778 downwards.
CTTTATTTTCTCTCTCACTATTTTCGAGAAAATACGGCGATATTGTCTTCGTACTGGAGTGTCTAGAAGATGATGATCATTCTACAAACCCTCCACCGGTTTTCGTATTGGGAGCACGCCGCTGCATGCTTCTCAACTGCAGTTCCTTGCTGTGTTTGTTGGGGTGAAACCTGTCAGGCCACAGCTGAACTGTCGGACATGCCGCTGTTGTGAGGAGCGGTGCGTTCCAGGTTGGGTGAGTAGTGTTTGCTGGCGGGCTCCACTTGTCTGTTAGTGCTATGGGGGCTACTTGACAAAGTTTATGGAAACCGGCCCCAGGCTAGGGTCCTTTGTTTAGCCGTCTAGGCGACAGAAGGCCTTGGTCTGGCGACCATTATAGTTTTAACTAGTGGGCCGCGACCATTGACACTGGTGATCCCTGTGTGTTCTGGACGAGTGGATTCTCTCTGTCACCGTGTTAAGACCCCATCTTTCATATCCAAATGAGAGTATTCCTTCACGAGGGGATATGTGCATGTAATGTGCGATAGCGGCAGATTCATGTTCAAAGTCAGCTATACAGGCCAGTTGGTACTGTGCTGATTCCGCCGGACGTGTTAATGTCACCGTTGTGAAGCGGTGTTGACGTCTTGTTTTCTCTTTTCTCTTAAAAAGTGAGGAGGGTTCAGAACGGCGGCCTGTCTGGGTGAGTGTTATGTCATTGTTTACATGTTCATAGCTTACGGTTAGCCGGTCGGTGGCCTGGCGCGGGGTAGCTTGGCTTCTCGCGCGCCGCCGGGAGCTCGCTCCTGATCGCGTGCGTCGTAGATCGGCGTCTCGCGAGCGGAAGCAATAGCACCCGAACGGTTGGAGCAGCCGTTAGCTTGATGCTTTTCTGTTGAACGTGCTTTGATTTTAACATGTTTTACACTCTTGACCACGACGTCATCCTTGACAGGGGATGTTCGTCGACCCTGCCTGAGCCTAGACGGGGATTGCGTCAACAAAGAGGACTGTAGCGACTGGTGGAGCGGCGACGCTGCCCGGATCGAACAACACGGGACGGCTGTGTTCTACGGTGGCTTGTGACTGCACTTCGCTGATCTGCGTTCCGGGCAGGTACGGGGTTGGCCAGACCTCATGACACGTCTTCTGGTTTTACCTTGCTAAATGTATTGTGAATAACGGTGTTTTTTCCCAAAACGTGTGTTGTTGCAATGCATTTGAGATACGTTGCGGGTTGTGTGTGAGCTGTTTTTGTCACTGGCAGTTAGCTTCTTCGTGCAGATCGTGATGTATTGATCTGGTTGTTGTGTGAGAAACATCATGGTGTTTATGTGTACCGTGTACTCACTACTAAGGCAACTAACCTATGAAGCTATGCTTGGTGACGAGTGAGTAAAAGAATGTTCTTTCTCAGACTGTAATGACAATGAACAGTGAGTTCACACATTAACAGGTTTTCCTGTTTTAACTGGCCGTATTGAGGGTAAAATAGGAGGATTGTGTTTCCCCCCCCGGTTCCCTGGGGACTTTATCACCTCCTATCAGACATGTTGTGCATTAATTGTGTCTTTTGTGTGGTAGGGATACGATGTAACTCTCAGCTTGATTGCTGAGGTTGTGCTAAATCTGCTGGAGAAACTTATTTCCTAAAGGGAAATTGGTTTGGTTGCTGTCATGTGTGCTTAGCAAGGCCTGTGGTCGATACTAATCAAGAATGATGTATTCTCTCATTGTGAAAAAAACGGCGTTCCTCTGTTGAGTGTTTTTGCCATTTTTTGTAGGTGATGATGGGTTGTGTGTGTCATGTGACCTACAACTGGGTTGTACTGGCCACAGAAGCACATGTGTATGTTGGACCGGGGTTCTTAGAGCCCTCTCTATTCTGTGTTTTTCCTTAGTAAAAATCAGATAGCAGGTTAGCTCGTGCGCTGTGTGGAGCTGTGAAACGCTTCATAGAGCTGACTATGACTGTGTCATATTCTCTTTTTGTCGTTACGTCGTATCATGGGTGTGGGGTCGTAAAGGGGTGAACTGGTAACCTTTCCTCTCCCCATTGTTCTGTCGGTCAGGGGTACACCCCCTGTCCTTCAAGGTTCCCGTCACGTGGCGGTTCGGCACGTTACGGGGGGGGGGGGGAGGGAGTTCCTGGTCCCACGGCCTGGTATATTGGGCGTGTGCACCGCAGGAATTCCCCCGCCATAGAGTACGTCACCGTGCGCGTCTCTGTTGGTAGGACTTCCGTGTGCTGTTCAGGTCCATGTGATGGATCTGTTTTCAGGGGGGGTGGTCAGGGCTCCTCCTCACCAAGCGCCTACTCAGGCCTTCTGTGAGTTCGGACTCCTTCTTCCATGTGAGGAAGCCTCCATCAGAGTACAGAGCCTTCCTCCTCAGATTGTCAAAGTGAGTGGACCCTCTAGAAGGGTCCTTTTCTATTGTATGTATATTCGATTCAATTCGTTTATTGAGTGTGTATGGGTTCAGTGCCTCTTCCCCGGAGGCCCTAAAACCAGTTTTTTACATGGCTCAAGGTGCAATATATTCTTTTCAATCTGTACAGCTCGCGTGGGAAGTCTCTCTGGGGATCCCCGTCTCTTTCCTATGGGAGGGTGGTGGGATGTAAAAATGTGAACATTTTTTACCCCGGCTGTGTAGACTGGGATACATACTGTTGATGCTTCCTTCTTTCTATTCCAGAAGTGTTGGAGTTAGGGAGTGTCACACCCCTCTTGTCGTTCCCCTGGGCGCCTTGGGGATTCAATGACAGGTCTAAATAGCCTGTTCATTGATGGGGGTGTGTCCCGACGCGCGTATAGTGCTAGCTCGCTGTAAACAGGCGATTGACTGGCACGCCTTAGTTGCTTGTGGTTGAAACAGCGTTTTTATAAAGCAACTGAGATGGGGGTTTTTCCTCTTCCGGCGACCACATCCCATGACCTGGGTGGGTTGTCGACGGATTCTTGTTCATGTCTGGGGGATGATGACGGGATGGATCTGAACATATGTAGTGGGGTCTCACGCCCTTGGGGTGGGCCACCAGGCGCGGTTCGTCCCGACGTCTGGGTGGCGCCTTCTTTTCATGTTAAGATCAACACGCATATCTGCCCTTCTCCTGGAGTAGGCATGTCGGCGTGGTTAGGGCACGGGACTGGTTCTGGTCACGCTGGTCCAGATCAGTTGAACCCGTTGTCCGCCGGGGATGCAGATCTGCTGTTCTGGTACCCTGAGGGACTTGGGCTTTTTTCAGGGGGAAAAATGCCAGGTCGGTCTGGGTGTCACAGGGTTAAGCGCTATGGAGACCCTGGTTGGGTATGTTTTTACTCAGCACTGTCGTCATGGCTTACAGCCATGCCATTCTGTACGCGCTCGATCTCGTCGGATCTCGGCCGCTACACAGGTTGGTCCTGGTTAGTACTTGGTTGGGAGACCGCCGGGGAATACCAGGTACGGTGTGCTTAGGGGCTGGTTCTCCATTATTTTTCGCTCCTCTCTCACGCATGGCGAAGAGGGGCCTGTGGGGGTGGTTTTTTGACCTCCTCTGGTGACCCTGTGCTTCCCGTACCGCCAGGCCCGGTCCGAAGTGATGTTTGCGACCCGTAGGCCTGGGTTAACCCTTTTTGGAAACTGAAACACTTGTACTGCGGTATAGCCGGTGTATACCCGCAGGTGTGTTTTGGAGTTTTTTCTTGAGGGGTTATAGGAACAACCACCGCATTGGGTAACACCGAGGTGGTTGATTCCCTGGTGTGTTGGAGCAGTGTCAACTCCCGGGTTCACCGGTTGAGGGTGCCCCTGCACGTTCATGACGTCTGCCGATCGTGTCAGCCTTCTCTGCCTCGACCCCTCTGGGTGGGGGTTGTTAAATGGAGGCTTGGTCATGCAACACCGCCAGCTTACGCTCCTTCCGCCGGGGCGGCTGTGTTCAGCTGTCCCCTCTGGCGCCTGTCTCGTCCGCAGTCTCCAGGCTAGGGTTAACAGCCTGTTGCCTGGTTTTTCCCCGGTGCGCTGCCTGCTTCCGTTGGTTAACCTTTTTTGTGTGCTTACGGCCATGCTGACTGCCTATTCTGCAGGGTCAGTGTGCCAGGCGGTGTACTATTGGGGGGACGGGGCCCGCTCGGCTTACGGCCATACCGACCTGAACACGCCCGGTCTCGTCCGATCTCGGAAGCTGGGCAGGTTCTGGCCTGGTTGGTTCCGCCTGGGGTACCAGGTGCAGTAACTGAGGGGCCTTTGTCCGAATACGCTGGCGATGTGGGGGGCGGGGCACTACGTGCCCACCTGGTGGGGTCTTGATGCTGGCATCATGGACTTCTCCGGGCCCCCATTCCAGGGAGTCCAGTCCTTTTGGTGGGTCTGGGTCTTCCTTCGTGCTCCGCTGCTACGGCCTTGCCACGGGGTTGGGTTTGCCCTTGACCCCGTGATTCTGGGGGCAGTAACGAGGTTGTTCCTCCGTTCGTTCCCGGGTGGCATGCGGGTTGTGCGTGTGTGTAGTCGTGGGGTCAAGCCACGGTCTGCTCACCCTGTGCGTTGAGTTGCTTGAGTGCCTCTTCGCACGGTCGGGTCCGTCGCCCTCCCGTGACGTCCCTAATAGGGGGGCTACCCTCCATTAGGGGGGGTCGGGGGGGCTCGGCCCTCCCTGTTCTGATGGTTTTGGGGGGCTGTCAGCGGGGTGTATTTGTCAGCCAAGTGGCTCCGCTTGGCCTCCCTTGTGCAGAAGGCGATGCCAAGCTAAGCCACTAACGATACAGAACGTTAGGTTATGACTATAACCAAGTTCTGTTAGTTAGGGGCGATGCTTGGCATCGGACGCCGCAGCAGCCCTTGTCCTCACCTTGTGGTGAAAGCTTGGGAAGGAGGAGAGCAGGTGACCACACACCTGCTTATGAAGGTAAGCTGATGAGGGGTGTGGTCAGACTAATACTGGTATTAGAGGTACATTTGTGGTTTATTCAGTACGCGTGCACGTACGCGAGATAGTGCAGAAGGCGATGCCAAGCATCGCCCCTAACTAACAGAACTTGGTTATAGTCATAACCTAACGTTAATGTCCCTATGGGCCGTACAGGTCTTCTTTAAACAAGTCAAGAAGAAAACATAACAATAAGTCAAGAACAGAACAAGAACACCATAAGGTCCAAACATTTTTAGATGAATGCAAAAAAAAATAAAAATTAAAGAATGCAAGCACTCCCAGACATACCCCACGCGAAGGTAAGGAAAAACTCACTAAAACCTAACGATAGGGAAAAAAAGCTCCACAGGCAGTGTGGAGGAGAGAAACCTTAGAAGGGCCATTCAAGGGGGGATCTCCCTTCTTAGATGTTGGTGATAGTAGTGTTGCAGAAGGACAGTTGGTAAGCATGCACTCATGTGTGTAGTGAAACACAGATGAGTGCATGCAATAGCAACTGAACATTTTGAAAGATTAAAGATAAAGCTAATAGCGATAGCAACTGAACATTTTGAAAGATTAAAGATAGAGCTGATAGCGGATCTATTTGAGGCACAGGGGCGGCGCAAAGAGGGTCACGTCCTCCCCGGCTTAGTCACGGGACATTCAACACTCCGGTCATTGCTCAAGGACAGCCGGAGACAGGGAGATAGGGGGCGGCGCAGAGAGGGTCGCGAACTCCCCGACATCATCGCGGGACGTCCGGCACTCCGGTCACCACTACGAGACCTCCGGAGACAGGGGGGCACGCAGAGGGGGTCGCAACCTCCCGGCCTTCATCACGGGATCGTCCAACACTCCGGTCAACACTCCAGGACAGCAAGTCATAGGGGGACAGGGAGACGGGACAGGCGTTAGACAGCTCATGAGATTGTAGTAGGCGGACATAGCAATAGATACAAGTGGTAAGCATATATGTAAATGGAGTAGATATATGAAGTAAGCATATTATGTGAATAGAATAGAAGTACTTAACCCAGCAATGAAACCGCGTTGACTGTTAATCTGTTAACAGTCTGTTAATACTGTTAATCAGTTGAAGAGTTAGAGAGTTCCCATGTTTGTGGTGCTGCAAAAAAGCAGACATGTAGTACCCTGTAGTGCCATGTAGTACCCTGTAGTGCCATGTAATACCCTGTAGTACCCTGTAGTACCCTGTAGTACCCTGTAGTGCCATGTAGTACCCCGTAGTCCCATATAGTGCCATGTAGTGCCATGTAGTACCATGTAGAGCCATGTAGTACCCTGTAGTGCCATGTAGTACCATGTAGTACCCTGTAGTACCATGCAGCACCCTGTACCCTAACTAAACTACCCTGTAGTAAACTACCCAGTAGTACCATGTAGTACCCTGTACCCTAACTAAACTAGACAGATGAATCTAAAGGTCAGTCCCCGACCAGGTGAGATCAGGGTAGGTTGAACGAGAGAGAGAAAAGATGAGTCTTAAGCAGGGATTTAAAAGCTTCGACAGAGCAGGCGCACCTGATGACGGCAGGTAATTTGTTCCACAGGTAGGGAGCGCGGTAGACAAAGGCTCTGTGGCCGGCGGATTTCTTTTTAACCCTAGGGATCGATAGAAGCCCCGCATTTTGTGAGCGCAGAGCACGAGCGGGCGAGTATCGGGAGATGAAATCGGATAGATAGAGCGGTGCAAGCCCATTTAAAATTTTGTAGGTGAGGAGTAGCACTTTAAAGTCAGATCGGGCTTGGATAGGAAGCCAGTGTAGGGCGGACAAAACTGGTGTGATGTGATCAAATTTTCTAGTTCTAGTTAGTATTCGTGCAGCCGCATTTTGCACGAGTTGAAGATTTTTGATGCTTGAATTAGGTAGGCCTGAAAAAAGTGCATTACAGTAGTCCAGACGTGATGAGACAAAAGCATGAATCAGGGTTTCAGCATCAGCTAGAGTTAAAATGGGGCGAATTTTTGCGATATTACGAAGGTGGAAGAATGCAATTTTGGTGAAATTTTTTACTGTCCAGACAGACAGTAGGGCAGCATGTGGTAGTCTACACCCTCCCCAGACCGACAGTAGGGCAGCATGTGGTAGTCTATACCCTCCCCAGACCGACAGTAGGGCAACATGTGATAGTCTATACCCTCCCCAGACCGACAGTAGGGCAGCATGTGGTGGTCTATACCCTCCCCAGACCGACAGTAGGGCAGCATGTGGTAGTCTAGACCCTCCCCGGACCGACAGTGGGGCAGCATGTGGTAGTCTACACCCTCCCCAGACCGACAGTGGGGCAGCATGCGCAACGACCAGGAAGGGAATTAGCATAATGAAAAAAATTGGGGGATGTGGAAAAAAGATAGAAAAGCAAAAAAAATCTAAATACATTTGCCAGGTAACTGGAAGAAGCTGCATGATCTCTTTTTGAACGTTTTCATCAGGTAATACATTATATTTGAGTGAATATACCTTAAGCACATTAACCCTTTCACAGAAAATCAAACTCTGAAAACCAAAACCAAGTCCTGCTTATAGTTTGTCCTGCTCATGCTAGCGACACATATCACTAGAAAGCTCAATGATTACTGAACCTCAAGATATAGACATTTTTACCTTTATTTTTATTTTACTGTTTGTAAACAATTAGGACGTTTGTAGGCAAAACTCTGTGCTTCTGTCTCCAAAACTATGAGCGCATCTTTTGGGAAGAAACCCCAGGGCACTGCTCCAAGAAGCAGTCTGAATCTATCTATCTATCTATCTATCTATCTATCTATCTATCTATCTATCTATCTATCTATCTATCTATCTATCTATCTATCTATCTATCTATCTATCTATCTATCTATCTATCTATCTATCTATCTATCTATCTATCTATCTATCTATCTATCTATCTATCTATCTATCTATCTATCTATCTATCTATCTATCTATACATACCATGCCCTGGTGATGATGTGGTAGTCTAGGAGTCAGGCCTCCCAGCACTCTCCGTGGCCAATAAAGATCCGCTGATCTACAAGTATTTCCCCTCTGTGATCCATTCTTAAAGACGAGGAAGGACATGCATCAAAGCGGTTTATCTAAGAGAGGCCGGCCCTAATGCCTCGCAGCTGTCCAATTAACCGCAGCAGGACTGGATTTCACAAATACTTTGTCGGTTTATGAACTTAGCAGCAAATGACTAAAATCTGTGCGAGGCGGGGGAAGGCCAAAAGAACCAGCCCTGTGTGTGCTTTCCTTTTCCCCATAAGGCTCTTGGAGCGCTGAGCTCAATAGGGCGTTCTGAAGTGCAGACCAGCCGTAAGGTATCAGCACCGGTGTGTGTGTGTGTGTGTGTGTGTGTGTGTGTGTGTGTGTGTGTGTGTGTGTGTGTGTGTGTGTGTGTGTGTGTGTGTGTGTGTGTGTGTGTGTGTGTGTGTGTGTGTGTGTGTGTGTGTGTGTGTGTGTGTGTGTGTGTGTGTGTGTGTGTGTGTGTGTGTGTGTGTGTGTGTGTGTGTGTGTGTGTGTGTGTGTGTGTGTGGGCATGTTCCAAAATCTAGGCTCAAATCTAAAGGTGGCCGAGCCATTGGGGGTGGCTGCCCCCCAAGCTGTGGAACAGTTTAGCTTCTCATATTAGATCTGCCCCCAACCCATAGTAGTGATGTTTAAGTCTTTGTTAAAGACTCAGCTCTTCTCTCTGGCTTTTCCTTCAGGTTGAGCTGTACATCTGTGTTTCTACTTTGACTGTGCATTTTATATTGTATTTGTATTGTTGTAATGTTTGTGTAAATTGTACACCTTGTGTTTTTGTTATTATTATATTTACAGTACTTTTGTACTTTGTATCGTGCAGCACTTTGGTCAACCTCAGTGGTTTTTAAATGTGCTATATCAATTAAACACCGTATACAGTGTAATTCCTGTCTATTTTCTCCAGAATCCAAAGCAGAAAACACTTTTTACGGCCCACTGCAGGTACATCAAGGAGATTTGCTTTGGCAAATGGTGCCGAAAGAACTGCTTTATTTTTTTATTTTTTTGACATATGGAAACAAACTTGGGTGATTTCTCTTCCGAATCAGAAACACTTTATTTCCTTCTACACGTCCGGGGGTTTGCGTTGGCACGCGGAGCGGTAGCAGCATACCAGCTAAATGACACAGAACTGCGTTGTGCGAAGACACACATGACTCACATCTCCATGTCTGTAGCCCTCCTGCCATACTTTCTTAACCCCCCTGCCCTACATGAACACACAAACACACAAGACACACACAAGACACACTGCACTGCACCTTAACATGCACATACACTTTTACGCAAGACACTTTCTGTACATATTTTATTTGATCTTACTTCATTTTGATATTTTATTTTATTTGATCTACTACTACTACTTATTGTTATTGGACACACACACAAACACACACGCATAAGACACACACACCCTGCACCTTAACATGCACATACACTTTTACGCAAGACACTATTTTATATTTTATTTTATCTTACTACTACGTATTGTTACCATTCTTGTATTCATTGTTGTTCATTACCTGCAAGCAATGCCCCTGTATTGTTTTTGACAAATAAAGAACTTGACCTTGAACTTGAGCTTGAACTTTAACCCCGCCCCTCCCCCCCAGGTTCATCCCGAGCCCCTGGCTCCCCTGCAGTCGGTCCTGCGGGGCCGGGACCCAGCGCCGCTCCGTCAGATGCCAGGTGCTGCTCTCCTTCTCCCAGAGCGTGGCCGACCTGCCGGACGACGAGTGCGATGGGACCAAGCCCGCCCAGACGCAGCCCTGCTACCGCACGCCCTGTCCCGGGGGGGAGGGCCGGGGGCGCGCCGAGGGGGGGGGGGAGACGCCCCAGAGAGAGGAGCTGCACGACTGGGAGTACGAGGGATTCACGGAGTGCTCCGAGAGCTGTGGCGGAGGTACGGGTCTCACGCCTGTAGCCAGGGTTCCTTTAGGTCCTCACGCCTGTAGCCAGGATTCATTTAGGTCTCACCCCTGTAGCCAGGATTCCTTTAGGTCCTCACGCTTGTAGCCAGGGTTCCTTTAGGTCCTCACCCCTGTAGCCAGGGTTCCTTTAGGTCCTCACGCCTGTAGCCAGGGTTCCTTTAGGTCCTCACCCCTGTAGCCAGGGTTCCTTTAGGTCCTCACGCCTGTAGCCAGGGTTCCTTTAGGTCCTCACCCCTGTAGCCAGGGTTCATTTAGGTCCTCACGCCTGTAGCCAGGATTCCTTTAGGTCCTCACGCTTGTAGCCAGGGTTCCTTTAGGTCATCACCCCTGTAGCCAGGGTTCCTTTAGGTCCTCACGCCTGTAGCCAGGATTCCTTTAGGTCCTCACGCTTGTAGCCAGGGTTCATTTAGGTCTCGGCCTGTAGCCAGGGTTCCTTTAGGTCTCACACCTGTAGCCAGGGTTCCTTTAGGTCCTCACGCCTGTAGCCAGGGTTCATTTAGGTCTCGGCCTGTAGCCAGGGTTCCTTTAGGTCTCACACCTGTAGCCAGGGTTCCTTTAGGTCTCACCCCTGTAGCCAGGGTTCATTTAGGTCTCGGCCTGTAGCCAGGGTTCCTTTAGGTCCTCACCCCTGTAGCCAGGGTTCTTTTAGGTCCTCACGCCTGTAGCCAGGGTTCCTTTAGGTCTCGGCCTGTAGCCAGGGTTCCTTTAGGTCCTCACACCTGTAGCCAGGGTTCCTTTAGGTCCTCACACCTGTAGCCAGGGTTCCTTTAGGTCCTCGCGCTTGTAGCCAGGGTTCCTTTAGGTCCTCACGCCTGTAGCCAGGGTTCATTTAGGTCTCACGCCTGTAGCCAGGGTTCCTTTAGGTCTCACACCTGTAGCCAGGGTTCCTTTAGGTCCTCACGCCTGTAGCCAGGATTCCTTTAGGTCCTCACCCCTGTAGCCAGGGTTCCTTTAGGTCCTCACGCCTGTAGCCAGAGTTCCTTTAGGTCCTCACCCCTGTAGCCAGGGTTCCTTTAGGTCCTCACCCCTGTAGCCAGGGTTCCTTTAGGTCCTCACGCCTGTAGCCAGGGTTCCTTTAGGTCCTCACACCTGTAGCCAGGATTCCTTTAGGTCCTCACGCCTGTAGCCAGGGTTCCTTTAGGTCCTCACGCCTGTAGCCAGGGTTCCTTTAGGTCCTCACGCCTGTAGCCAGGGTTCCTTTAGGTCCTCACGCCTGTAGCCAGGGTTCCTTTAGGTCCTCACGCCTGTAGCCAGGGTTCCTTTAGGTCCTCACGCCTGTAGCCAGGGTTCCTTTAGGTCTCACACCTGTAGCCAGGGTTCCTTTAGGTCCTCACGCCTGTAGCCAGGGTTCCTTTAGGTCTCGGCCTGTAGCCAGGGTTCCTTTAGGTCCTCACCCCTGTAGCCAGGGTTCTTTTAGGTCCTCACGCCTGTAGCCAGGGTTCCTTTAGGTCTCACGCCTGTAGCCAGGATTCCTTTAGGTCCTCACGCCTGTAGCCAGGGTGCCTTTAGGTCCTCACACCTGTAGCCAGGGTTCCTTTAGGTCTCACGCCTGTAGCCAGGGTTCCTTTAGGTCCTCACGCCTGTAGCCAGGGTTCCTTTAGGTCCTCACACCTGTAGCCAGGGTTCCTTTAGGTCCTCACGCATGTAGCCAGGGTTCCTTTAGGTCTCACGCCTGTAGCCAGGGTTCCTTTAGGTCCTCACGCCTGTAGCCAGGGTTCCTTTAGGTGTCATGCCTGTAGCCAGGGTTCCTTTAGGTCCTCACGCCTGTAGCCAGGGTTCCTTTAGGTCCTCACGCCTGTAGCCAGGGTTCCTTTAGGTCTCACGCCTGTAGCCAGGATTCCTTTAGGTCCTCACGCCTGTAGCCAGGGTTCCTTTAGGTGTCATGCCTGTAGCCAGGGTTCCTTTAGGTCATCACGCCTGTAGCCAGGGTTCCTTTAGGTCTCACGCATGTAGCCAGGGTTCCTTTAGGTCTCACGCCTGTAGCCAGGGTTCCTTTAGGTCCTCACACCTGTAGCCAGGATTCCTTTAGGTCCTCACGCCTGTAGCCAGGGTTCCTTTAGGTGTCATGCCTGTAGCCAGGGTTCCTTTAGGTCATCACGCCTGTAGCCAGGGTTCCTTTAGGTCTCACGCATGTAGCCAGGGTTCCTTTAGGTCTCACGCCTGTAGCCAGGGTTCCTTTAGGTCTCACCCCTGTAGCCAGGGTTCCTTTAGGTCCTCACGCCTGTAGCCAGGGTTCCTTTAGGTCCTCACACCTGTAGCCAGGGTTCCTTTAGGTCCTCACGCCTGTAGCCAGGGTTCCTTTAGGTCCTCACGCCTGTAGCCAGGGTTCCTTTAGGTCTCGGCCTGTAGCCAGGGTTCCTTTAGGTCCTCACGCCTGTAGCCAGGGTTCCTTTAGGTCCTCACACCTGTAGCCAGGGTTCCTTTAGGTCCTCACGCCTGTAGCCAGGGTTCCTTTAGGTCCTCACGCCTGTAGCCAGGGTTCCTTTAGGTCTCGGCCTGTAGCCAGGGTTCCTTTAGGTCCTCACGCCTGTAGCCAGGGTTCCTTTAGGTCCTCACACCTGTAGCCAGGGTTCCTTTAGGTCCTCACGCCTGTAGCCAGGATTCCTTTAGGTCCTCACGCCTGTAGCCAGGGTTCCTTTAGGTCCTCACACCTGTAGCCAGGGTTCCTTTAGGTCCTCACGCCTGTAGCCAGGGTTCCTTTAGGTCTCGGCCTGTAGCCAGGGTTCCTTTAGGTCCTCACGCCTGTAGCCAGGGTTCCTTTAGGTCCTCACACCTGTAGCCAGGGTTCCTTTAGGTCCTCACACCTGTAGCCAGGGTTCCTTTAGGTCATCACGCCTGTAGCCAGGGTTCATTTAGGTCTCACGCCTGTAGCCAGGGTTCCTTTAGGTCTCACGCCTGTAGCCAGGGTTCCTTTAGGTCCTCACCCCTGTAGCCAGGATTCCTTTAGGTCCTCACGCCTGTAGCCAGGGTTCCTTTAGGTCCTCACGCCTGTAGCCAGGGTTCCTTTAGGTGTCATGCCTGTAGCCAGGGTTCCTTTAGGTCATCACGCCTGTAGCCAGGGTTCCTTTAGGTCCTCACGCCTGTAGCCAGGGTTCCTTTAGGTCCTCACGCCTGTAGCCAGGGTTCCTTTAGGTCTCACACCTGTAGCCAGGGTTCCTTTAGGTCTCACACCTGTAGCCAGGGTTCCTTTAGGTCTCACGCATGTAGCCAGGGTTCCTTTAGGTCTCGGCCTGTAGCCAGGGTTCCTTTAGGTCCTCACGCCTGTAGCCAGGGTTCCTTTAGGTCCTCACACCTGTAGCCAGGGTTCCTTTAGGTCCTCACGCCTGTAGCCAGGGTTCCTTTAGGTCCTCACGCCTGTAGCCAGGGTTCCTTTAGGTCCTCACGCCTGTAGCCAGGGTTCCTTTAGGTCCTCACGCCTGTAGCCAGGGTTCCTTTAGGTCCTCACGCCTGTAGCCAGGGTTCCTTTAGGTCTCACACCTGTAGCCAGGGTTCCTTTAGGTCCTCACGCCTGTAGCCAGGGTTCCTTTAGGTCCTCACGCCTGTAGCCAGGGTTCCTTTAGGTCCTCACACCTGTAGCCAGGATTCCTTTAGGTCCTCACGCCTGTAGCCAGGGTTCCTTTAGGTCCTCACCCCTGTAGCCAGGGTTCCTTTAGGTCTCACGCATGTAGCCAGGGTTCCTTTAGGTCTCACGCCTGTAGCCAGGGTTCCTTTAGGTCTCACCCCTGTAGCCAGGGTTCCTTTAGGTCCTCACGCCTGTAGCCAGGGTTCCTTTAGGTCCTCACGCCTGTAGCCAGGGTTCCTTTAGGTCCTCACGCCTGTAGCCAGGGTTCCTTTAGGTCTCGGCCTGTAGCCAGGGTTCCTTTAGGTCCTCACGCCTGTAGCCAGGGTTCCTTTAGGTCCTCACACCTGTAGCCAGGGTTCCTTTAGGTCCTCACGCCTGTAGCCAGGATTCCTTTAGGTCCTCACGCCTGTAGCCAGGGTTCCTTTAGGTCCTCACACCTGTAGCCAGGGTTCCTTTAGGTCCTCACGCCTGTAGCCAGGGTTCCTTTAGGTCTCGGCCTGTAGCCAGGGTTCCTTTAGGTCCTCACGCCTGTAGCCAGGGTTCCTTTAGGTCCTCACACCTGTAGCCAGGGTTCCTTTAGGTCCTCACACCTGTAGCCAGGGTTCCTTTAGGTCCTCACGCCTGTAGCCAGGGTTCCTTTAGGTCCTCACACCTGTAGCCAGGGTTCCTTTAGGTCCTCACGCCTGTAGCCAGGGTTCCTTTAGGTCCTCACGCCTGTAGCCAGGGTTCATTTAGGTCTCACGCCTGTAGCCAGGGTTCCTTTAGGTCTCACGCCTGTAGCCAGGGTTCCTTTAGGTCCTCACCCCTGTAGCCAGGATTCCTTTAGGTCCTCACGCCTGTAGCCAGGGTTCCTTTAGGTCCTCATGCCTGTAGCCAGGGTTCCTTTAGGTGTCATGCCTGTAGCCAGGGTTCCTTTAGGTCATCACGCCTGTAGCCAGGGTTCCTTTAGGTCCTCACGCCTGTAGCCAGGGTTCCTTTAGGTCCTCACGCCTGTAGCCAGGGTTCCTTTAGGTCTCACACCTGTAGCCAGGGTTCCTTTAGGTCTCACACCTGTAGCCAGGGTTCATTTAGGTCTCACGCCTGTAGCCAGGGTTCCTTTAGGTCTCGGCCTGTAGCCAGGGTTCCTTTAGGTCCTCACACCTGTAGCCAGGGTTCCTTTAGGTCTCACGCCTGTAGCCAGGGTTCCTTTAGGTCTCGGCCTGTAGCCAGGGTTCCTTTAGGTCCTCACGCCTGTAGCCAGGGTTCATTTAGGTCTCACGCCTGTAGCCAGGGTTCCTTTAGGTCCTCACGCCTGTAGCCAGGGTTCCTTTAGGTCCTCACGCCTGTAGCCAGGGTTCCTTTAGGTCCTCACGCCTGTAGCCAGGGTTCCTTTAGGTCCTCACGCCTGTAGCCAGGGTTCCTTTAGGTCTCACGCCTGTAGCCAGGGTTCCTTTAGGTCCTCACGCCTGTAGCCAGGGTTCCTTTAGGTCTCACACCTGTAGCCAGGGTTCCTTTAGGTCTCACCCCTGTAGCCAGGGTTCCTTTAGGTCCTCACGCCTGTAGCCAGGGTTCCTTTAGGTCTCACGCCTGTAGCCAGGGTTCCTTTAGGTCTCGGCCTGTAGCCAGGGTTCCTTTAGGTCCTCACGCCTGTAGCCTGGGTTCCTTTAGGTCTCACGCCTGTAGCCAAACCTCTTCACCTCTTCACCTCTCCTCCACCTCTCCTCAAACCTCTTCACCTCTCCTCCACCTCTCCTCGAACCTCTTCACCTCTCCTCCACCTCTCCTCAAACCTCTTCACCTCTCCTCAAACCTCTTCACCTCTCCTCCACCTCTCCTCAAACCTCTCCTCAAACCTCTTCACCTCTCCTCCACCTCTCCTCAAACCTCTCCTCCACCTCTCCTCCACCTCTCCTCAAACCTCTCCTCCACCTCTCCTCCACTTCTCCCAGACCAGGCTGCAGAAACAAATTAGTGGGGGGGCATAAAATGTTCTCGGGGGGGCACAATGGTTTTTCAACACAGGTTCCCTTTTATACGTTTCAGCTGGGACAGCGGCGCTGTGGCTTGCTTGGCGCTGCCCACGGTGCTGAACTAAACAGCAGAGAGGCAATTGAAAAATCTAATTTCTCTCTATCTTAAGAACTTTCACTTATACAAAAACAGACTGAACGGATATATATAACAGACCTGCTGGGGCAGCGGACTGAGAGCAGGGGACACAAACAGGCTGGATAAGATGGTCAAGAAGGCCAGTAGCGTGGTTGGGTGGAGCTGGACTCTAGCGAGGGTGGCGGAGAGGAGGAACCTTGCTAAGCTTCAGGCCATCAGGGAAAACCCCTCCCACCCACTATACACAGACTTGGCTGACAGGAGGAGCATGTTATAGGCTCACACTACCTAAATGCAGCACTGAACGGCACAGGAAGTCCTTCATTCCGACAGCCATCAGACTATACAATGCATCACTGTGCCTCACTGCATCACTGAGCACAGAGTGACAATTACCATCTTCCTGGACTCTTACTTTTTAAACAGCACTGTGCATTATTACACCTACTGTAGACTTCAGTATATTTTTACTGTATTTATTTACTGTATCTTTTATTCTATTTTTATTCTATTCTTAGGCCATTTGTTTTGTTATTCTTATTTGTGACTTGTTCTGTCTAAATGTTTAATGTTGAGTGATTTGCAGTGTCAAATTTCCCTCAGGATAATACATTTCTATTCTATTCTATTCTATATCTTTGAAAAGTCTCCATTTATTCAACACTTCTGAATTCACTGACAAACTGAACTGAACTGACAAAAATAAGGTGCATAAAAAAGCAAACAAAATTCCTCCACAGGCTACTCACCATCATTAGTAGAGCGGCAAGCGGCGTTTGGGGACAGAGTGAAATCCTCTTAAAACACTGCCCCTCCACTCATTCCTGAACTTTTTTGTTAAGTCCTTCTCAAATGCCAACTGAATTAAATTGGCCTTAGTTGCGTCGATGAAGCATACTAAGGCGATGTTCTGTAAAGACGTTCTTGGGGGTAGAAAACGAATTCTCAGAGTGCCGTGCTAGCTTCAGTAGTGTTGTTGTTGACATCAGTGCCCACTAGGGCTGTCCCCGACTAAGGATTTGGATAGTTGACTTTGATTGAAAAAAAATTTAAAATTAAAAAATAAAAAAAATTTACCAGGGTGGGCACAGCTGACTCAGTGGGCGGGCCCGGCCCCCTAATGCCCGCCCATGGCGCCGGGACTGACTTCTCCTCAAACCTCTCCTCCACCTCTCCTCCACCTCTCCTCAAACCTCTCCTCCACCTCTCCTCAAACCTCTCCACCTCTCCTCAAACCTCTCCTCCACCTCCCCTCAAACCTCTTCACCTCTTCACCTCTCCTCCACCTCTCCTCAAACCTCTTCACCTCTCCTCAAACCTCTCCTCCACCTCTCCTCAAACCTCTTCACCTCTCCTCCACCTCTCCTCAAACCTATCCTCCACCTCTCCTCAAACTTATTCTCCACCTCTCCTCAAACCTCATCACCTCTCCTCAAACCTCTCCTCCACCTCTCATCAAACCTCTTCACCTCTCCTCTTCACCTCTTCACCTCTCCTCCACCTCTCCTCAAACCTCTTCACCTCTCCTCCACCTCTCCTCAAACCTCTTCACCTCTCCTCCACCTCTCCTCAAACCTCTCCTCAAACCTCTTCACCTCTCCTCCACCTCTCCTCAAACCTCTCCTCCACCTCTCCTCCACCTCTCCTCAAACCTCTCCTCCACCTCTCCTCCACCTCTCCTCAAACCTCTCCTCCACCTCTCCTCAAACCTCTCCACCTCTCCTCAAACCTCTCCTCCACCTCCCCTCAAACCTCTTCACCTCTCTTCAAACCTCTGATTTGAACCTCTGGTTGACCGTCTGTAGTGTGGTAGTGAAAGGGTTAACCTTCTCTAGTGTGGTAGTGAAAAGGTTAAACGCTCACAGATCACCGCTCGCCCTCTCTGCGGCGCTACACTCTGCGCCAGCTCCCGTAACCAGACACGGCTTTGGCCACAAAAAGCCACGCGGCAACACAGAGTGACACAGTGTCACCCGGATGACCCATGAGCCCATGTTGCACCGGCGCGGGTTCCCTTTGAAGTGGAGGCAGGTTATACGATATATATATATATATATATATATATATATATATATATATATATATATATATATATATATATATATATATATATATATATATATATATATATATATATATATATATATATATATATATATATAAGGATGATAACGGATGGAATACAGAGAGGTCATACATCACCGACTGCCATGTTGACAGCAGCGGGGGAAACACTGTGTGCCAGACTGAGACAGCTTTCCCAAACATCCTGCCAGCCGCGCTTAGGAACAGCTTTCATCTCCTCACCTCCACGCCCATGCCTGCCTGCCTGGTCTAAGTGTAGCGTACGCTATCTAGATATTGTATGTATGTGTGTGTGTGTGCGTGAGGGTGTGTGTTTGTGTCTGTATGTGTGTGTGTCTGGCTATGTGTCTATTTCTGTGCGTAGTGTGTGTGTGTGTAGGGCTCTAGGCTATATATGTGTATCTTTCTTTCTGTGTCTGTATGTGTGTTTGCGTGCATGCACGATATGAGAGTATGTGTGTGTGTGTGTGTGTGTGTGTGTGTGTGTGTGTGTGTGTGTGTGTGTGTGTGTGTGTGTGTGTGTGTGTGCATGAAGGTGTGTGTGTTTGTATGTGTGTGTGTGTGTGTGTGTGTGTGTGTGTGTGTGTGTGTGTGTGTGTGTGTGTGTGTGTGTGTGTGTGTGTGTGTCTGTGTGTGTGTGATTAGAGAGCCGTATCGGGTGTCCCCTACACGCCATGAGGGGCTGCGCTCCTGTGAACCATCACACCGCTCCGCTTTGAAGAGTCTGCCCCTCTGTTATTATCCCCTGACATCAGAAGACGGATTTTAAAGTATCAGTCCGGAATCCAAATAAATGGGTTACAAAATCAACCTACCACTACTACTACTACTACTACTACTACTACTACTACTACTACTACTACTACTACTACTACTACTACTACTACTACTACTACCACGACTACTACTATTACTATTACTACTACTACTACTACTACTACTACTACTACTACTACTACTACTACTACTACTACTACTACTACTACTACTACTACTACTACTACTATTACTACTACTACTACCACTACTACTACTACTACTACTACTACTACTACTACTACTACTACTACTACTACTACTACTACTACTACTACTACTACCACCACCACTACCAATACTACTACTAGTACTACTACCACTACTACTACTATTACTACTACTACCACTACTACTACCACGACTACTACTACTACTACTACTACTACTACTACTACTACTACTACTACTACTACTACTACTACTACTACTACTACTACTACTGCTACTACTACTACTACTGCTACTACTACTACTACTACTACTACTACTACTACTACTACTACTACTACTACTACTACTACTACTACTACTACTACCACTACTACTACTATTACTACTACTACCACTACTACTACTACTACTACCACCACCACTACCAATACTACTACTAGTACTACTACCACTACTACTACTATTACTACTACTACCACTACTACTACTACCACCACCACTACCAATACTACTACTAGTACTACTACCACTACAACTTTATTTATATAGCACATTTAAAACCAACCGAAGTTGCACCAACGTGCTTTACAATATAAAAATATAAATACTAAAAATACTAAATACAGTATACACAAAATCAAACAGCTACAATACATTAAAACAATCACGACACGACCAGGGATATATGTCTTACCAAGCCTAAAAAAGCCAATGAAAACAGGTGAGTCTTTAACTGTGCTTTAAAAATCTCTAGGGTCTGGGCAGACCTAATTTTCAGTGGAAGACTGTTCCACAATTTAGGGGCAGCCACCGCAAAAGCTTGTCGCCTTTTGTTTGTAGCCTCGGGACATCTAAAAGTAGTTTGTTTGATGACCTCAGTGCTCTAGCTGGGGTACAAACAATTTCAGCTAGGTACTGAGGGGCCAGACCATTCAATGCATTGAACACAAACATCACAATTTAAAAACGACCACTACCACCACTACTACTACTACTACTACTACTACTACTACTACTACTACTACTACTACTACTACTACTACTACTACTACTACTACTACTACTACTACTACTACTACTAGTAGGCTCTGGCTGCAATTGTAGCTTACCACCACCGGTATGACTGTGTATGAACGAATAATGGACTCTGTGAAGCGCTCTGGGTCAGTGAAGAGCGCTATATAAATCCAAGTCATTATTATTACTACTACTACTACTACTACTACTACTACTACTACTACTACTACTACTACTACTACTACTACTACTACTACTACTACTACTACTACTATTACTATTACTACCGCTATCACTACTACTACTACTACTACTACTACTACTACTACTACCACCACCCCCACCACTGGTAAAAAAGGAATGGAGATGTGTATTTATTTTCTAGTTGAGTAAGTGAGCACTAACGATAGACAACCAGTAAATATTACATATTCTCCCACTGTATTTGCTGTACTTTGTAGCTTGTTTACAATGTGTGTTCACATTGTTTGTAATGTTTGTAAAACGCTGTGGTAAAACAGATCAACGTTCTGATTGTTGACGGGTCAAGAGAGTTCCCAATAGCGAATTCTCCACAATGTCAAATTCTTTAAGAATGTATGTGAATGTGCACCACATTAATACGGTAAAAAGAAATCTGGACTGGTCCTTTAAACGCGCGTCAACATCACGCCCACCTTGGAAATGTAACCAGACCATTAGACCAGCGTCCATGTTGTTTTGATGTTCATCGCTCCCCATTAGATGCAATCATTGGCTGTTTTCACAAAAAGGCCCTAATATTTGGGTTGCTGCACTGCAACGTCTGTTAGCAATAAATACGACGGGCCGCGCGTTCGCGTGGGCGCTAACGCGGGCTGGGGGCCTGTAACCAGAACAGAATGCGCTCATGCTTCAATGAGCTATTTAGTGTACACTAGGAAAATACAGATGATGCTGATGATGATGGAGAAGGGTGAAGATGACATATTGATCCCTTCATGAAAGTCCAAAACAAGATGTCTGGTGCCGTTATTGCTCATATTCATAGTATCCGATTGCAGATTGTAATCGATTGTAATCAAATAGCAGGTGATTATCATCAGAGGAGCTGTGGCAGTGGGCCATGCTGTATGGCAGGACACGTCATGGGAACACTATGAATATGGAATACAGATGGGCAATTTACCATATCCACTCTTCAGGGCTGTACGCTAAGCTTTTTCACTAGGGGCACACTTGCCCCTAAATGAGAAATTTAGGGGCAAAAAATATTTTTTAGGGGCAAATTTTTTAATAACAATTTTACCATTATAGTGAAAAAAAATATGTTCCTCCTGCCTCATTACTGTGGTCCTTTTATTTAACATTTAAGTGCTTTTGTTGTCAGGTTTGTATCTTTTATAATGAACCAACTGAACTTCGTATTACCACAGCTGCAAACATTTCTTCTTTCATTGATAACGGTGTATTAACAGTGTTCATAGTCAGTATCTGCTGCACACTGCAACACAGCTCTAAGACATACACTAAATCATGCTCTTTGTTTATCTTTCTCCCTCTCTCTTCCACACACACACACACACACACACACACACACACACACACACACACACACACACACACACACACACACACACACACACAGAGAGCTCCCTCCCCGGGCCTCTGTAAGGTATTGGCTTGTGTTGCTACACGGACACATTTGTATGTTGCACCATGGTACTTCCTGGCTTACAGAGTACAGACCATAGATACAGACTAGTAAACAAACATTCCGTCTATTATGTGAACTAAAGAGTACAAGGTTTACACAACAGCCCCCACCCCTTGTTTTATTGTATTTGTACCTGTACTACCTGCTGTCAGCTGTTTATCTCTCTCTGTGAGCTTGATTAGCTAGCGTTAGCTCACGTTAGCTCCGCGGCTAACCCTGAACTAAATCAATGACGGTTCTAAAGCATTTCGAGTAGTTTTCACTGCACATAGAAGTAGCCAAACAGCGGGAGCATTTCGGGAGTATATAACCAAAACCCAGGCAATTTCGAGCCCTTGGCTTGCCTTAAGGAATCAAATAGTCTGCCATTAGCTACATGCTAACATGCTAACGTTATAACGGTCGGGAAAACCTGGCAACAGTGGCAGCGATAAGGGAATTGAAAGTCACAGGCACGCGATTCCAGGTGCCTGTGACTTTCTATGAAGAAATGAGCTATGAAGAAACTTTACTTTTCTTCATAGCTAAATCAGACAGTCAGCCAGTCTATCAGTGTGAGTGAGTGCTCAGCCTTGGATAATTTAGGAGTGAAATGCGAATGCAAGGCTTGAAATCACTACTCGCAAGCCCGCCCCCAAATATTATTTACCAATCGCAACGGCCAATTAAAGGGGCAATTCGCGATAATCTCATCGCAGTGTACAGCCCTGCTCTTATGTCATGCTCAGGTTGGGTTCTTTTCCACCCTGTTCCCACCACGGGTGGGAACCAACGTTAATGAGATTCATATCTGTGTTACTGTATTGTGGAATCTTTCCATATTGTGAATAGTCGTACAAAATGTCGTCATCTAAATGACTGACGTCCGATTTCTCACAAAATCATTTCTGAAACAGAGCATCAATTGAAACAGAGAATCAATTGGATTATCTAACATGTGATTTTCCATACTGAGCGGATATTGTCATATATACTGTAACTAAAGTACCAGTACCTCCAGGCAGGGTACACACGTATGGGCAGGGTAATAGAAGAAAGACATACATGTAGGCAATACATTTTAATATGAATATAGAAATATGAGAAAAACAATATAAGTAACTCTGAATATAGAAATATGAGAAAAAATAAACAGCATACATGACACGGTGCAAGTGAGGGTCTCTACCCTAACTGGCAACGATGTACGTCATACATTATAGTCTGTGCAGGTTTTGGTGGGTCAGAGTCAGACACACTTAGTGGTCAGAAATTCCTAATATTCTCGAGTTCTGCAGCCGTTAGTTCTGCAGCTGGTTAAGCACTGTGGTGAGTTCTTTCCTTGAAGCGTTTGCAATTGAAAAGTCACTACAGTAGTGACATCAAGGTAGGGCGGCTGATTGGCGCAGTGGGCAAGGCGCTCGCCACTAACGCAGGAGACGCTGGGTTCGAGCCCAGCTCTCGCCGTTGCTACCGGCTTGGCCGGTCGTCATACTAACACAATTGGCAGTATTAGAGGGTGGGAAAGCCGGTGGGTGGGGATTGGACGTTGTGGACAGCGACTCCTACAGGTCGGTTTGGTGACGCCGGTGCGATGGAAGCCGGAAGTGACGGGGCCAGCGTGAGCCTCCCCGCGATACTCCTCGCCACTGAGAGTTCAAGCTGCTGCGGTGAAAAGATGCGACAGGCTGCCTCCTCGTGTACCGGAGGGGACACGTGATGCAAGGCTTCTGTCCTCACTACAGCCGACCAGTGGGAGGCATGGTCTAGCAACGTTCAAGACAGGGGAGGGAAGAATTGGATAATATGAAATTGGGATGGGAGAAAAAATAAGGAGAAAAAGTGGATAAAAAAAAATCACTACAGTAGTGACATCAAGGTGTTGTTAGGAACTGGAGACTACAGTAGTGACATCAAGGTGTGTGTTAGGAACTGGAGACTACAGTAGTGACATCAAGGTGTGAGTTAGGAACTAGAGACTACAGTAGTGACATCAAGGTGTGAGTTAGGAACTGGAGACTACAGTAGTGACATCAAGGTGTGTTAGGAACTAGAGACTACAGTAGTGACATCAAGGTGTGAGTTAGGAACTGGAGACTACTGTAGTGACATCAAGGTGTTGTTAGGAACTGGAGACTACAGTAGTGACATCAAGGTGTGAGTTAGGAACTAGAGACTACAGTAGTGACATCAAGGTGTGTGTTAGGAACTGGAGACTACAGTAGTGACATCAAGGTGTGAGTTAGGAACTAGAGACTACAGTAGTGACATCAAGGTGTGAGTTAGGAACTGGAGACTACAGTAGTGACATCAAGGTGTGTTAGGAACTGGAGACTACAGTAGTGACATCAAGGTGTGTTAGGAACTAGAGACTACAGTAGTGACATCAAGGTGTGAGTTAGGAACTGGAGACTACAGTAGTGACATCAAGGTGTGTTAGGAACTGGAGACTACAGTAGTGACATCAAGGTGTGTTAGGAACTGGAGACTACAGTAGTGACATCAAGGTGTGTTAGGAACTGGAGACTACAGTAGTGACATCAAGGTGTGTTAGGAACTGGAGACTACAGTAGTGACATCAAGGTGTGTTAGGAACTAGAGACTACAGTAGTGACATCAAGGTGTGAGTTAGGAACTGGAGACTACAGTAGTGACATCAAGGTGTGTTAGGAACTAGAGACTACAGTAGTGACATCAAGGTGTGTGTTAGGAACTAGAGACTACAGTAGTGACATCAAGGTGTGAGTTAGGAACTGGAGACTACAGTAGTGACATCAAGGTGTGTTAGGAACTGGAGACTACAGTAGTGACATCAAGGTGTGTTAGGAACTGGAGACTACAGTAGTGACATCAAGGTGTGTTAGGAACTAGAGACTACAGTAGTGACATCAAGGTGTGTGTTAGGAACTGGAGACTACAGTAGTGACATCAAGGTGTGTTAGGAACTAGAGACTACAGTAGTGACATCAAGGTGTGTGTTAGGAACTGGAGACTACAGTAGTGACATCAAGGTGTGTGTTAGGAACTGGAGACTACAGTAGTGACATCAAGGTGTGTTAGGAACTGGAGACTACAGTAGCGACATCAAGGTGTGTTAGGAACTAGAGACTACAGTAGTGACATCAAGGTGTGAGTTAGGAACTGGAGACTACAGTAGTGACATCAAGGTGTGTTAGGAACTGGAGACTACAGTAGTGACATCAAGGTGTGTGTTAGGAACTAGAGACTACAGTAGTGACATCAAGGTGTGAGTTAGGAACTAGAGACTACAGCAGTGACATCAAGGTGTGTTAGGAACTGGAGACTACAGTAGTGACATCAAGGTGTGTTAGGAACTGGAGACTACAGTAGTGACATCAAGGTGTGTTAGGAACTAGAGACTACAGTAGTGACATCAAGGTGTGTGTTAGGAACTGGAGACTACAGTAGTGACATCAAGGTGTGTTAGGAACTAGAGACTACAGTAGTGACATCAAGGTGTGTGTTAGGAACTGGAGACTACAGTAGTGACATCAAGGTGTGTGTTAGGAACTGGAGACTACAGTAGTGACATCAAGGTGTGAGTTAGGAACTGGAGACTACAGTAGTGACATCAAGGTGTGTGTTAGGAACTAGAGACTACAGTAGTGACATCAAGGTGTGTGTTAGGAACTGGAGACTACAGTAGTGACATCAAGGTGTGTGTTAGGAACTGGAGACTACAGTAGTGACATCAAGGTGTGTTAGGAACTAGAGACTACAGTAGTGACATCAAGGTGTGTGTTAGGAACTAGAGACTACAGTAGTGACATCAAGGTGTGAGTTAGGAACTAGAGACTACAGTAGTGACATCAAGGTGTGTGTTAGGAACTGGAGACTACAGTAGTGACATCAAGGTGTGAGTTAGGAACTAGAGACTACAGTAGTGACATCAAGGTGTGAGTTAGGAACTAGAGACTACAGTAGTGACATCAAGGTGTGTTAGGAACTAGAGACTACAGTAGTGACATCAAGGTGTGAGTTAGGAACTAGAGACTACAGTAGTGACATCAAGGTGTGAGTTAGGAACTGGAGACTACAGTAGTGACATCAAGGTGTGAGTTAGGAACTGGAGACTACAGTAGTGACATCAAGGTGTGTGTTAGGAACTAGAGACTACAGTAGTGACATCAAGGTGTGAGTTAGGAACTGGAGACTACAGTAGTGACATCAAGGTGTGAGTTAGGAACTAGAGACTACAGTAGTGACATCAAGGTGTGTTAGGAACTAGAGACTACAGTAGTGACATCAAGGTGTGTTAGGAACTAGAGACTACAGTAGTGACATCAAGGTGTGTGTTAGGAACTAGAGACTACAGTAGTGACATCAAGGTGTGAGTTAGGAACTGGAGACTACAGTAGTGACATCAAGGTGTGTGTTAGGAACTAGAGACTACAGTAGTGACATCAAGGTGTGAGTTAGGAACTAGAGACTACAGTAGTGACATCAAGGTGTGAGTTAGGAACTAGAGACTACAGTAGTGACATCAAGGTGTGTGTTAGGAACTAGAGACTACAGTAGTGACATCAAGGTGTGAGTTAGGAACTGGAGACTACAGTAGTGACATCAAGGTGTGAGTTAGGAACTGGAGACTACAGTAGTGACATCAAGGTGTGTTAGGAACTAGAGACTACAGTAGTGACATCAAGGTGTGAGTTAGGAACTGGAGACTACAGTAGTGACATCAAGGTGTGAGTTAGGAACTGGAGACTACAGTAGTGACATCAAGGTGTGTGTTAGGAACTAGAGACTACAGTAGTGACATCAAGGTGTGAGTTAGGAACTAGAGACTACAGTAGTGACATCAAGGTGTGTTAGGAACTAGAGACTACAGTAGTGACATCAAGGTGTGAGTTAGGAACTGGAGACTACAGTAGTGACATCAAGGTGTGAGTTAGGAACTGGAGACTACAGTAGAGACATCAAGGTGTGTGTTAGGAACTAGAGACTACAGTAGTGACATCAAGGTGTGAGTTAGGAACTAGAGACTACAGTAGTGACATCAAGGTGTGTGTTAGGAACTAGAGACTACAGTAGTGACATCAAGGTGTGAGTTAGGAACTGGAGACTACAGTAGTGACATCAAGGTGTGTGTTAGGAACTGGAGACTACAGTAGTGACATCAAGGTGTGTGTTAGGAACTGGAGACTACAGTAGTGACATCAAGGTGTGTGTTAGGAACTGGAGACTACAGTAGTGACATCAAGGTGTGTGTTAGGAACTGGAGACTACAGTAGTGACATCAAGGTGTGTGTTAGGAACTAGAGACTACAGTAGTGACATCAAGGTGTGTGTTAGGAACTAGAGACTACAGTAGTGACATCAAGGTGTGTGTTAGGAACTAGAGACTACAGTAGTGACATCAAGGTGTGTGTTAGGAACTGGAGACTACAGTAGTGACATCAAGGTGTGAGTTAGGAACTAGAGACTACAGTAGTGACATCAAGGTGTGAGTTAGGAACTAGAGACTACAGTAGTGACATTGAGGTGTGAGTTAGGAACTGGAGACTACAGTAGTGACATCAAGGTGTGTTAGGAACTAGAGACTACAGTAGTGACATCAAGGTGTGTTAGGAACTAGAGACTACAGTAGTGACATCAAGGTGTGTGTTAGGAACTAGAGACTACAGTAGTGACATCAAGGTGTGTTAGGAACTAGAGACTACAGTAGTGACATCAAGGTGTGTGTTAGGAACTAGAGACTACAGTAGTGACATCAAGGTGTGTGTTAGGAACTAGAGACTACAGTAGTGACATCAAGGTGTGTGTTAGGAACTAGAGACTACAGTAGTGACATCAAGGTGTGAGTTAGGAACTAGAGACTACAGTAGTGACATCAAGGTGTGTGTTAGGAACTAGAGACTACAGTAGTGACATCAAGGTGTGTTAGGAACTAGAGACTACAGTAGTGACATCAAGGTGTGTGTTAGGAACTGGAGACTACAGTAGTGACATCAAGGTGTGAGTTAGGAACTAGAGACTACAGTAGTGACATCAAGGTGTGAGTTAGGAACTAGAGACTACAGTAGTGACATCAAGGTGTGTGTTAGGAACTAGAGACTACAGTAGTGACATCAAGGTGTGTGTTAGGAACTAGAGACTACAGTAGTGACATCAAGGTGTGTGTTAGGAACTAGAGACTACAGTAGTGACATCAAGGTGTGTGTTAGGAACTAGAGACTACAGTAGTGACATCAAGGTGTGTGTTAGGAACTAGAGACTACAGTAGTGACATCAAAGTGTGAGTTAGGAACTGGAGACTACAGTAGTGACATCAAGGTGTGAGTTAGGAACTGGAGACTACAGTAGTGACATCAAGGTGTGAGTTAGGAACTAGAGACTACAGTAGTGACATCAAGGTGTGAGTTAGGAACTAGAGACTACAGTAGTGACATCAAGGTGTGAGTTAGGAACTAGAGACTACAGTAGTGACATCAAGGTGTGAGTTAGGAACTAGAGACTACAGTAGAGACATCAAGGTGTGAGTTAGGAACTAGAGACTACAGTAGTGACATCATGGTGTGAGTTAGGAACTAGAGACTACAGTAGTGACATCAAGGTGTGTTAGGAACTGGAGACTACAGTAGTGACATCAAGGTGTGTGTTAGGAACTAGAGACTACAGTAGTGACATCAAGGTGTGTGTTAGGAACTAGAGACTACAGTAGTGACATCAAGGTGTGAGTTAGGAACTAGAGACTACAGTAGTGACATCAAGGTGTGAGTTAGGAACTAGAGACTACAGTAGTGACATCAAGGTGTGAGTTAGGAACTAGAGACTACAGTAGTGACATCAAGGTGTGAGTTAGGAACTGGAGACTACTGTATATATCAGAATCAGAAAGGTCTTTATTGCCAAGTAGCTTTCACATACAAGGAATTTGATTTGGTCGTTTCCGACATTAACGGACAGACAATAACGGACAGATAGTCAAATAAAAAGGTGGAACACATTTTAATGGAATATGAACTAAATTAAGATAGAAGCACAATAGAATATAATAGAATTATGAAATAAAAATAGACCAGGGCTGTATAACTGTAAAATAAAAAAGGTGGAATAATATCAAATGGGATATAAACTAAATTCAATAGAATCACAATAGAATATAGTAATAATAATAATAATAATAATAATAATAATAATAATAATAATAATAATAATAATAATAATAATAATAATAATAATAATAATAATAATAATAATAATAATAATAATAATAATAATAATAATAATAATAATAATAATACATTTCATTTGTAACGCACCCTACATTCCTGAGAATCTCAGAGTGCTACAGTACAGGTATAGTATAATTTTAAGTAAAAAAAAAAAATGGAGGGCTGTACAACTGTGCAGTATATATATATATATATATATATATATATATATATATATATATATATTAGGGGTGTAACTGTACACAAAAACCACGGTACGGTACGTACCTCGGTTTTGAAGTCAAGGTTCGGTACGGGTTGTCGGTACAGTGGGGGAACGTTTGGCTTTCCATGTTCCACTCAGGGGTGATGTAGTGTGCAGTAACTAATTCTACTTGTAGGGCTGTCAATGAATATTCTATATTGAAATTAATAATCGACTTGTAATTGTTTTTTAAATAATAATAATTATATTAGATGTGAAAAAAACAGCCCCCATTGTATTCGTTCGGTACACTACACACAGCCGTTCGGTACGGTACGGTACACACTGAAACGGTTCGGTTCGGTACAGATACGTGTACCCTAATATATATATATACAGTATATATATATATTTTCTTTTCTAGCCCTATGAAGGAATCTGCTTACTGTGTGTTCTCTGCTCCCAGGGATCCAGGAGGCCGTGGTGATCTGTCTGAACAAGCAGACCAGGGAGACGGCCGACCAGGGCCTGTGTGTCAGCTCCCGACGCCCCCCACAGCTCCTCCAGGCCTGCAACTCCCACCCCTGCCCGCCCAGGTAGGTCCTCAGGCTCAGCCCTCAGCCCTCAGCCCTCAGGCTCAGCCCTCAGCCCTCAGCCCTCAGCCCTCAGCCCTCAGCCCTCAGCCCTCAGCCCTCAGCCCTCAGCCCTCAGCCCTCAGCCCTCAGCCCTCAGCCCTCAGCCCTCAGCCCTCAGCCCTCAGGCTCAGCCCTCAGCCCTCAGGCTCAGCCCTCAGCCCTCAGGCTCAGCCCTCAGCCCTCAGGCTCAGCCCTCAGCCCTCAGCCCTCAGCCCTCAGCCCTCAGCCCTCAGCCCTCAGCCCTCAGCCCTCAGGCTCAGCCCTCAGCCCTCAGCCCTCAGCCCTCAGCCCTCAGCCCTCAGCCCTCAGCCCTCAGGCTCAGCCCTCAGCCCTCAGGCTCAGCCCTCAGGCTCAGCCCTCAGCCCTCAGGCTCAGCCCTCAGCCCTCAGCCCTCAGCCCTCAGCCCTCAGCCCTCAGCCCTCAGGCTCAGCCCTCAGCCCTCAGCCCTCAGCCCTCAGGCTCAGCCCTCAGCCCTCAGCCCTCAGCCCTCAGCCCTCAGCCCTCAGCCCTCAGGCTCAGCCCTCAGCCCTCAGCCCTCAGGCTCAGCCCTCAGCCCTCAGCCCTCAGGCTCAGCCCTCAGGCTCAGCCCTCAGCCCTCAGCCCTCAGCCCTCAGCCCTCAGCCCTCAGCCCTCAGCCCTCAGGCTCAGCCCTCAGCCCTCAGCCCTCAGCCCTCAGGCTCAGCCCTCAGCCCTCAGGCTCAGCCCTCAGCCCTCAGGCTCAGCCCTCAGCCCTCAGCCCTCAGCCCTCAGGCTCAGCCCTCAGCCCTCAGCCCTCAGCCCTCAGCCCTCAGCCCTCAGCCCTCAGGCTCAGCCCTCAGCCCTCAGCCCTCAGCCCTCAGCCCTCAGCCCTCAGCCCTCAGCCCTCAGGCTCAGCCCTCAGCCCTCAGCCCTCAGCCCTCAGCCCTCAGCCCTCAGCCCTCAGCCCTCAGCCCTCAGCCCTCAGCCCTCAGCCCTCAGCCCTCAGCCCTCACCACGGGGAGGCAGTATGGCCTGGAGGTAAAGAGGCCGACTGGTAACCGAAAGGTCGCCGGTTCGATCCCCGGCCCCCGACAGGAGGGTGTATTCCAGCTGTGAGCTGGTGACTGAAGGGTGGCTGGTGTTACATCTAGGGTGCCCGCCATCTCTGCCTAGGTGTCCTTGAGCAAGGCACTGAACCCCAAAACTGCTCCAGGGGGCGCTGTACCTGCGCTCTGACTTCTCTGTGTGGGGGACTGTGTGTGTATGTGTAACTAGGAGGGATATGAGGACTGTGTGTATGTGTAACTAGGAGGGATATGAGGACTGTGTGTATGTGTAACTAGGAGGGATATGAGGACTGTGTGTATGTGTAACTAGGAGGGATATGAGGACTGTGTGTATGTGTAACTAGGAGGGATATGAGGACTGTGTGTAACTAGGAGGGATATGAGGACTGTGTGTATGTGTAACTAGGAGGGATATGAGGACTGTGTGTAACTAGGAGGGATATGAGGACTATGTGTGTAACTAGGAGGGATATGAGGACTGTGTGTAACTAGGAGGGATATGAGGACTGTGTGTAACTAGGAGGGATATGAGGACTGTGTGTAACTAGGAGGGATATGAGGACTGTGTGTAACTAGGAGGGATATGAGGACTGTGTGTAACTAGGAGGGATATGAGGACTGTGTGTAACTAGGAGGGATATGAGGACTGTGTGTAACTAGGAGGGATATGAGGACTGTGTGTAACTAGGAGGGATATGAGGACTGTGTGTAACTAGGAGGGATATGAGGACTGTGTGTAACTAGGAGGGATATGAGGACTGTGTGTAACTAGGAGGGATATGAGGACTGTGTGTATGTGTAACTAGGAGGGATATGAGGACTGTGTGTATGTGTAACTAGGAGGGATATGAGGACTGTGTGTATGTGTAACTAGGAGGGATATGAGGACTGTGTGTATGTGTAACTAGGAGGGATATGAGGACTGTGTGTATGTGTGTACAGAAAATGCTGGAAACTCCAGAATCCTCTTTTCCACTATTAATGTACTACTCAACACTGCCCCTACACCTCCTCAGTCATCAACGGTTAAGTGTGAAGAACTTGCACTATTCTTTAACAACAAAATAACCTTGATCAGGGCCAGCATTACTCATGATGGAAATAAAGCTGATTGCGGCAAACCGTGCAATGTAACCATGAGAAGTTTCACATGCATCACATTAGATGTACTCTGCAAAACTGTCTCAGAATGTAACTCCTCCACCTCAGACATTGACCCTATACCTACAGCTTTCTTCAAACGGGTATTTAATAGTGTTTCAAGCCCTGTGCTAGATATCATAAACACTTCCCTTAGGACTGGTATTTTCCCGGATGCCTTTAAAACAGCAGTTGTAAAGCCATTACTAAACAAACCTAACTTGGATAGTAATGAAATGGCAAATTATCGTCCAATATCCAACCTACCATTCATTAGTAAAGTACTTGAAAAGATAGTTTCAGTTCAAATAAATTCCTTTCTTGAAGAAAACAACATCTTAGAAGAATTTCAGTCAGGATTCAGAAAATATCATAGCACTGAAACTGCCCTCACCAAAATAATCAGTGACCTCAGACTAAACTCTGACGAGAATAAGATCTCTATCCTTATCCTGTTAGATCTCAGTGCAGCATTTGATACAATCGATCACGATATTCTAATCGATCGTCTTGAAAACCATGTCGGTTTCTCAGACCATGTGCTGGGCTGGTTTAAAACATACATCAGAGGGAGGAAATTCTATGTTAAACTAGGAGATCACATGTCTGATATATACGACAACAACTATGGAGTTGCACAAGGGAGTTGCTTAGGTCCTTTACTCTTCTCCCTTTACATGTTACCGCTGGGTGATATCATCAGAGAACATAATGTAGATTTCCATAGCTATGCGGATGATACACAACTGTACATATCTGCTGAACCAAATGATACAGCGATTAGCTCCATTACAGACTGCTTACTGGCAATAAATAAATGGACGAGTAAGAACTTCCTGAAACTAAATGAGAACAAAACTGAAATTCTAATTATCGGCTCCAAAACTAAAAAAGAAACATTAATAAAGAACCTGGGGGGACTAACCCCTTGGATCAAATCTGAGGTCACTAGTCTTGGGGTTATCATAGATTCAGAACTGAACTTCAATTCTCATATTAGCAAAGTGACGAAAACATCGTTCTTCCATCTCAGAAATATAGCAAAAGTACGACCATTTATTAATCAGAACGATGCTGAGAAGCTAATTCATGCATTCATATCTAGCCGGTTAGACTACTGTAATGCACTTTTCACAGGTCTCCCTAAGAAAACCACAGAGAGGCTTCAGCTAATCCAAAACTCTGCAGCCCGACTGCTAACTAGAACCAAAAGGAGAGAGCACATTAGTCCAGTCTTAGCCGCTTTACACTGGCTTCCTGTAACATTTAGAATTGACTTTAAGGTCCTCCTCCTTACATACAAAGCTCTAAATGGACAGGGACCTAGCTACATCACCAACACTCTAATAAATTACACACCAGCAAGAACACTGCGATCATCAGCTGCTGGACTACTAGAGGCTCCCAGAAGCAGTCAAAAGAGGATCGGTAATGCAGCCTTTATCAACTATGCCCCAAAACTATGGAACAAACTACCCCAAAACATCAGAGAAGCCAACTCGCTAGACATCTTTAAAAGACAGCTTAAAACCTATCTCTTTGCTCAGGCATTTCACTGATAGATATCTGCTACCACCTAGTGGCAAGAGGTAACATCAGGGATATCCTGACACAACTTGTATTTATTCTTACCTTGCCTACTCTTATACACTGCCTATCAAATTCATGTGTCGGTTATTGCACTTTTTACTTCTTGCTGATGACTATTTTTAAACTGAATCATTTTAAACTATTCTTATTATTTGCTAGATCCAAATGTGAAACACTGTGATTATTTGTACATGAATTACAGGAGTATTACTGAATAGAGAGCCTATTAGGATGCTAGATCCTAATGTGAAACACTGTGATTTGCCATATCTTGCTATGCTCGCTCATGCCTGTATTTTTTATGTCCGTTCTATTTTATAATTTTTTGACTATTTTTAAACTGAATTATTTTAAACTATTTTTACTATTGTGTTACTGAAAACTGTAAGCGGAGAGCCTATTGGGATGCTAGATCCTAATGTGAAACACTGTGATTCTACCTGTCTATCTTTTTATGCTCGCTTATGCCTGTATTTTTTACTGTTGTGAAGCACTTTGAACTGCAACCTCTGTATGAAAAGTGCTATACAAATAAAGTTATTATTATTATTATTATTATTATTATTATTATTATTATTATTATTATTATTATTATTATTATTATTATTATTATTATTATTATTATTATTATTATTATTATTATTATTATTATTATTATTATTATTATTATTATGTGTAACTAGGAGGGATATGAGCACTGTGTGTATGTGTAACTAGGAGGGATATGAGGACTGTGTGTGTATGTGTAACTAGGAGGGATATGAGGACTGTGTGTATGTGTAACTAGGAGGGATATGAGGACTGTGTGTGTAACTAGGAGGGATATGAGGACTGTGTGTATGTGTAACTAGGAGGGATATGAGGACTGTGTGTGTATGTGTAACTAGGAGGGATATGAGGACTGTGTGTATGTGTAACTAGGAGGGATATGAGGACTGTGTGTATGTGTAACTAGGAGGGATATGAGGACTGTGTATATGTGTAACTAGGAGGGATATGAGGACTGTGTATATGTGTAACTAGGAGGGATATGAGGACTGTGTGTGTAACTAGGAGGGATATGAGGACTGTGTGTAACTAGGAGGGATATGAGGACTGTGTATATGTGTAACTAGGAGGGATATGAGGACTGTGTGTATGTGTAACTAGGAGGGATATGAGGACTGTGTGTATGTGTGACTAGGAGGGATATGAGGACTGTGTGTGTATGTGTAACTAGGAGGGATATGAGGACTGTGTGTGTAACTAGGAGGGATATGAGGACTGTGTGTAACTAGGAGGGTTATGAGGACTGTGTGTAACTAGGAGGGTTATGAGGACTGTGTGTATGTGTAACTAGGAGGGATATGATGACTGTGTGTAACTAGGAGGGATATGAGGACTGTGTGTAACTAGGAGGGTTATGAGGACTGTGTGTATGTGTAACTAGGAGGGATGTGATGACTGTGTGTAACTAGGAGGGTTATGAGGACTGTGTATGTGTAACTAGGAGGGTTATAAGGACTGTGTGTAACTAGGAGGGTTATGAGGACTGTGTGTAACTAGGAGGGATATGAGGACTGTGTGTATGTGTAACTAGGAGGGATATGATGACTGTGTAGGTGTAACTAGGAGGGATATGAGGACTGTGTGTGTGTGTGTGTGTAACTAGGAGGGATATGAGGACTGTGTGTATGTGTAACTAGGAGGAATAGGTGAAGACAGATTGGCTATGTTCAAGCAAAAAAAAAAGTTAAAAGATCCAAAAAAGAGAAAGAGAAATATGTTGGAATACGTCTTTGGCTTCAAACAGCTTTCCAGATTAAGGAATTAAAGCGTTATTGAAATCAGAGCATGTTCTTCTTTTGAAGCCAGGCCGTCTAAGACTGTAACCCAGTCGAATGTCCAATATCAGGACACACATAATCCAGACAGCCCCGCCACACATAATTATGTCTCAGACCTGCTAATAGAAAACGTTTGTGCGAAGAGGTTTTCTCATGCCAGCCGGGAGAAACAATACTACCACAGAGCAATCCACCCGATTCCTAACCGCCGTTGACTCCGGACATAAGAGATTGAACCCCTCGCTACCACACGACAATATTGCACTCAACTTTCATTTCATTTCAAACCTTTATTTCAACTCATAAGACACTGAGGTTACCCTCATTTACAGAGACAAAGACATAGTTTATCAGCAAGTTCATATACATATAGGCACAAGAAATGAGAATAAACCATACAAATCAGCTAAGACGACACAGTGGTCAGAGATCATACTTTTAAATGCAGCGAGAGAAGGAAGAACGTTCAGCTTCAGAGTCAGTCGGCGGGCATTCCAGGTGTTGGAAGCATCAGAGGAAAAAAGCTGTTTTTCCTAGTTCAGAGCAAACTGGAGGAACCCTAAGAACCCACCAGCCATTTGAACGTGTAGAATATGTTCCAAGATTCCATTTCAACAGTGTTGTGATGTAAGAATGAAGTTTACCAATAAGGGCTTTAAAAATAGACAAATACCAATGATTGTTATGCCTTTCAACCAGAGAAGGCCACCCAACCTATTCATAAAGGACACAGGGGTGGGTATCATAGGAGGAGGACGTTTACCAATAAGGTAAACAAATACCAATGCTAGTTCCGCCTTTCAGCCAGAGAAGGCCATGTGGTCCGTGTCCTGAACTTAAGGTAAACCTTTAACTCACCTCGGCTCACGTGTCGCCGCACTCCCAGTGACTCCGGCGCAGAGCGCTGCAGAGATATATACGGTTGTCTCTGTGAGGAGCAGGAAATGAAGCCAGTAGGACACACTCCTGCGCGGCCCTCGTCGGATTCCGGCACAGCGGTATCCGTTCCAACCCGGGAGACCCACACGGCCGCGGCCTGTAATAGCTCCCTCGTTCGTCCTCCACACTTTTCTTTCTTATTATTTTTTTCTGTGAAAGAAATATGTCTTGTTTTGACAGCGCGGAAATGTAGCGGGCCGACTACCGTTTCTCAGACGTCTCGGAGGGGCGGAAACCTGGAACACAAGTGCTGCTTTGGTCTCTCGTGTTACCGAGTCGTGGAGTTAAGTGACGGCGCGGCGTGATGGCGAGGACACGAGGGGGGGGGGGTCTGTCGCGGGTCAAAGGGGATTCAATTTGTAACATCAAGCTTTCGTGTCTCGTGTTGCTTCAGCTTGCGCCTTTGAGCGCTATTGTTTCATCTCATCTCATTTCAAACCTTTATTTCAACCCGTGAGACACAGAGGTTACCCTACAGCGACGACAAGCTCACAAAACAAGCAATTTCAT
The DNA here is from genome assembly GCF_963971535.1 of Notolepis coatsorum. NCBI lineage: Eukaryota > Metazoa > Chordata > Actinopteri > Aulopiformes > Paralepididae > Notolepis > Notolepis coatsorum. Next base: position 207,750,474 of record NC_140168.1, on the reverse strand, counting down.
ACATATAGGCACAATAAATAAGAATAAACAATAAGAAATCTGCTAAGACGGTTACAAGTCGACACACAGTGGTCGGAGATCATACTTTTAGAGAAGGAAGAACCTTCAGCTTCAGAGTCAGTCGGAGGGCATTCCAGGGCCCTCATTCATCAACGTGTTCTACGCACAGATCTGTGCTTACCCTGTGCGTACGATCATTTCTAAGCAAAGAGTGGGATTCATCCATTTCGATTTGAACTTGACTCCGTGCTTACATCTACGCACAGGTCAGACCAGGCGTACCTGGCGCCCAGTGGTAGAATATATTATTACAACAAGGAAATGAGCTTCTGTGCATAATAACACTGGCATGTTCTGTACGAACCGTAGTTCATTATAGTTCATTGTAAAATTGCAACAGTAGTGTAATTATGGTCAAAACCCTATAAATAGCATTTGGAATAATAGATCTTTCTCTCAGAATGAATGCAGCATGGTTTATATAGCGTTATCGGAATATACGGGGTGTAGGCTACTGACTGACTGCGCTCCGCGTAGCTTGATTGATTGATTGATTGAAAAGTTTATTAACAGATTGCAGAATGGGTACAGTACAGTACAGCTCAGTACCTACAATTGTTAATTGGGGATGCAGACCAGAGAAAGACTTTCGTCTTGTTTACATCAGGGTCCCCCATTTTCAATTCATCATAAATCATAAAGCTCAACTCGTTATTATTTTGCGCAGACCGCAGAAACACGGGAACGTTTTGATTATATTTAAAATGCTTTACGTTAAACGAAACAAGTGGAATTTCGAAGCTGTAAGCAGAATACAAGTCATATGAATATAGTGTTCTTCCCCCTTTTTACTGTATAAGAAAGAATAGAAAACGCATTGCAATGACACCAGATAGTGGACAGACTATGTATATGATGGGATTCAAGTTCGCGTTTTTGTTGATCATAGATAGGCATGCTGTCAGAGTATGATATCTTAATCAAACATTCTAGAACATTTGTCGTCACATGTCCTAATAGAACATAGGCTATGGCATGGATCGTGATTGTGTGGACTGTTATTATTACTGTACCGGGCGGTACCACCCATTGTGACAACAGCCTTGTGAGTCCCGCACACAAACATGATGGAATTCAAGTTCATGTATTAAAGGCAGGCTACATCATACATGCAGTGAGATTCATTGTTCTTGTATATGCTCTCGTATTATTGTTTATATAGGCTCAATACTGACATCAAAATAGATTGTAGTATGCCTCTAGAAATCATATGCAGCAGGTAGAAAATTGACGGGAGATCCATCGCGATTTGGAATAAAATTGAGGAGAACTTTAATCCCTGGGTATTAATCAAACAACACGGGAAAAGGCAGTCATATGCAGCGCGGTATTTATTAGTGTTTGCGCTGCCCAGGCAGCAATGGTTAATAGATATCATATCCGACATCACCGTAAGTGTACACGTCTGTCAGCCTGTCTCATGACACGCTTCCCTCGGCTTAGTCCATTTTTCCACATTTCATGGGTGTATTCCATTACCGTATATGGTTAATCGGGGCGTTTCTGGTATGCAAATACGTGAAAGTGTGCACGAGCCTCGACGCAGAGCCAAGGTGGGATTCATCAACACGGAGGAGCATAGAGCCTGCGTACGCACACGTGTGATGAATCCCGACTTCCCTGTGCGTACACTAGTTCTACATTCCGTGCTTACGTGTGGAAATAGAACATGTTCTACGCACACATTGATGAATGAGGGCCAAAGTGTTGGAAACCATCAAAAAGGGAAAAAGCAGTTCAGAGCAAACTGGAGGAACCCTAAAGGGGTCCCCACACGGCGAGCGATTTTAGCCAGGCGACCGTTTTTTTTAGCGAGCCGACAGACAGAATTGTATCGCCTTCATTGTTATGAATGAGAGAACCCACACGGCAGGAGATTCTGAAGCGACGGTCGCGCAGCTATTTCTGTCGCCTCGCTCAAAATCGCCTCGATCCTATTTTTGGAGGCGACGGCAGGCAGGACAATGAGGAAATAATGACTTCTACAGTAGTTCTACTGGTGTATCATTTGTACACCATTAATGTATCATTCAATACATTCATTGATCAATAACCTCCGTATTATTACCATGCTACTTATGTTCATTATTATTAATGGGAACAATTTAAATAAATAACGTTAGTTTGAGAAGCTGTAGTGGCCGCTTGTCATTAACTAATAAATGAACAATGCGCCACGATGCATCTAGTGTTTTTATACTCGGGTAACAAAAGAAGTTGTGGATGTTGACAGAGTTTAATGTCCAGGCTGCGGCTGATGTAGTTTGTAAGGTTTATTGTCCAAAGAAAATTATGGTTGAGAACAAAACAGTTTGCGTCTTCCGTGAAAAATACACTCTCTCAGCAGCTGCATAACAATACTTGTCCAATTGTTGGTAATGAACGTATCGTAGCGACCAGGCATGCAGTAATGTCAGGAAGAATGAGGAGAGGTTGTATTCGTATATGGTGGTTTAATTCCAGCTCAATATGGGTTTTACAGGTTAATATTCCCTCGTAACGCGCAACACAGCTACCTGCTAGTGCTAGTGAAGAGCTGCTAATACGCTCACTTCACAACAACATGACGTCCGGTCCCGGCGGTCCGTCCTCCTATATCTCCCGGGGGGAAACAAGTAACCACACCCCCAGCTAGACAGAGCGACGGTCGCCTCTGGTGTGGGGGGATAAGCGATTGTCGTTGAGCAACAGGCGATCGCATCGCCAGGCGACGTCTGTCGCCCGCCGTGTGCAGACCACTTATGAACCAACCAGTCATTTTTGAACGTGTAGAATAGGTTCCAAGATTCCATTCCAACAGTGTTGTGATGTAAGAATGAAGTTTACCAATAAGGGCTTTAAAAATAAACAAATATCAATGATTGTTACGCCTTTCAACCAGAGAGGGCCACCCAACCTATTCATAAAGGACACAGTGGTGGGCATCATGTCCGTCACCAGTAGAATGATAGGGCAGAATGATGGACCGAGTCCAGCGGTTTAAGAGTTGAAGCCACAGCCTGCCTATTAATGAATGAATGAATGATTTTATTTCGGTCTCTTTTTTTTTTTACAAAGCATAGTAGTAGAACTTCCAAAAAAATTTAATTACCGAAAAGGTGTAGGCTGAAGCTGAGGCTTATAATTACATTTCACTATTGTATTTACATTACATTACACTATTTACACACAAAGATTAAATAACATAATTCAGTATATCAAATTTTAGCAAAGGTTACAAACGTTTCATAGTTTTATGTACAAAACGTATACACATTTATTTATGTTTTATTTCTTTTTTAAATACTTGTTCTTTTTTTATATATGTTTTTCTTTTTTCTTTTTCCCTTTGTCACTATTTGAACACAGCTATGTTATAGATGAAATATAACTAGGATAATAATGAGGTTTTATATTTATGTATCACCTTATATTTGAATAATCACATCACCATAGTCCAACATTTTTAGAAATGTACAAGTAGGATCCTGATTTTGATTCAGAGAATGAAAGAAAGAAATTACATAAATAACAGTCTATTCTTTCACAGTTTCACCCTGCATTCTTTTGGTAATGTTCTACTTTTTACCATGTATCTAAGATTTGGCATTAATCCACAATACGCACAAAGAGCCCTGCGATGTTTTACCTTGACATCGCTGAACGTTTATGTATTCAGTAAAACTTTTGTGCATGAAAAATGTGCAGCGTCATGAGATATGCCACTCGAATTCGGCATATCAAAACTTGTTTCAAATGATGTGCTCTGCACCATTAAAGCAGATACTGGCACGTTGTTAACACACTCCAGCCGTGGCGGAGCGCTGAGTGGACGCTGCGGTGGGCCACGTGTTTGGTGTCTTGCGCCGTGTGCGGCTTTGGTCGCTGTTTCCAGCAGCTCACAACCCCGGGCCCCATGGTCTGCTCCTGTCCCGGTTCTCACACAGGCCTGCCCCCTCTCCTCCTGGCCTGTCTCTCCCCCTCTCCTCTAGGCCTGTCTCTCCCCCTCTCCTCCAGGCCTGTCTCTCCCCCTCTCCTCCAGGCCTGTCTCTCCCCCTCTCCTCCAGGCCTGTATCTCCCCCTCTCCTCCTGGCCTGTCTCTCCCCCCTCTCCTCCAGGCCTGTCTCTCCCCCCTCTCCTCCAGGCCTGTCTCTCCCCCTCTCCTCCAGGCCTGTCTCTCCCCCTCTCCTCCAGGCCTGTCTCTCCCCCTCTCCTCCAGACCTGTCTCTCCCCCTCTCCTCCAGACCTGTCTCTTCCCCTCTCCTCCTGGCCTGTCTCTCCCCCTCTCCTCCAGGCCTGTCTCTCCCCCTCTCCTCCAGGCCTGTCTCTCCCCCTCTCCTCCAGGCCTGTCTCTCCCCCTCTCCTCCAGGCCTGTCTCTCCCCCTCTCCTCCAGGCCTGTCTCTCCCCCTCTCCTCCAGGCCTGTCTCTCCCCCTCTCCTCCAGGCCTGTCTCTCCCCCTCTCCTCCTGGCCTGTCTCTCCCCCTCTCCTCCAGGCCTGTCTCTCCCCCCTCTCCTCCTGGCCTGTCTCTCCCCCTCTCCTCCAGGCCTGTCTCTCCCCCTCTCCTCCAGGCCTGTCTCTCCCCCTCTCCTCCAGGCCTGTCTCTCCCCCTCTCCTCCAGGCCTGTCTCTCCCCCTCTCCTCCAGGCCTGTCTCTCCCCCCTCTCCTCCAGGCCTGTCTCTCCCCCCTCTCCTCCAGGCCTGTCTCTCCCCCTCTCCTCCAGGCCTGTCTCTCCCCCTCTCCTCCAGGCCTGTCTCTCCCCCTCTCTCCAGGCCTGTCTCTCCCCCTCTCCTCCAGGCCTGTCTCTCCCCCTCTCCTCCAGGCCTGTCTCTCCCCCTCTCCTCCAGGCCTGTCTCTCCCCCTCTCCTCCAGGCCTGTCTCTCCCCCTCTCCTCCAGGCCTGTCTCTCCCCCTCTCCTCCAGGCCTGTCTCTCCCCCTCTCCTCCAGGCCTGTCTCCCCCTCTCCTCCAGGCCTGTCTCTCCCCCTCTCCTCCTGGCCTGTCTCTCCCCCTCTCCTCCAGGCCTGTCTCTCCCCCTCTCCTCCAGGCCTGTCTCCCCCTCTCCTCCAGGCCTGTCTCTCCCCCTCTCCTCCAGGCCTGTCTCTCCCCCTCTCCTCCTGGCCTGTCTCTCCCCCTCTCTTCCTGACCTGTCTCTCCCCCTCTCCTCCAGGCCTGTATCTCCCCCTCTCCTCCAGGCCTGTCTCTCCCCCTCTCCTCCAGGCCTGTATCTCCCCCTCTCCTCCAGGCCTGTATCTCCCCCTCTCCTCCAGGCCTGTCTCTCCCCCTCTCCTCCAGGCCTGTCTCTCCCCCTCTCCTCCAGGCCTGTCTCTCCCCCTCTCCTCCAGGCCTGTCTCTCCCCCTCTCCTCCAGGCCTGTCTCTCCCCCTCTCCTCCAGGCCTGTCTCTCCCCCTCTCCTCCAGGCCTGTATCTCCCCCTCTCCTCCAGGCCTGTCTCTCCCCCTCTCCTCCAGGCCTGTATCTCCCCCTCTCCTCCAGGCCTGTATCTCCCCCTCTCCTCCAGGCCTGTCTCTCCCCCTCTCCTCCAGGCCTGTATCTCCCCCTCTCCTCCAGGCCTGTCTCTCCCCCTCTCCTCCAGGCCTGTATCTCCCCCTCTTCTCCAGGCCTGCCCCAGTTCTCCCTCAGGCCTCAAGGCTCATTTTCAGGCACAACAAACGCTGTGTTGGACTTGTTTCCTTTGGCCTCCTTGTTTCTCTCACTCCTCCCACACCCAGCAACACTCTTTGGATCCTGTTCTTCCCTCTGAAGGGAAGCAGCCACAGGCCTCTGGCTCGGAGAGCGGTCCCTGTTCCCAATTCTCCTCCTCGAGTCCCGGAACCCTCGTGTAAAACGGGAATAGTTTTTTGAAATATCACCCAATCTGTCAAGCAGACAAGTGCAGTGGCTGCCCCGTCTTTTGCTCCAAGCGCATACTTTTTCAGTTTTCCATGAAGGTCTATTGGCCGAGGCTAAATGCATACTACGGGATTTCTTGAAACGATTAAGCCTGGACTCTGGGGTCCCAGGCGAGCCTTTCAGGACGGGAGCACGCCGAGAGAGAACCTCGAGGAAACGTTGATGCCAGATTAAAGAGGAAATTGCATGGGGCAACCTAATTGTTTTCTTTTATTTGTATTTAACCTTTATTTAACCAGGCAGGTCAATTAAGAACAAATTCGGCCTGGCGAGAGGACAAAAGGGCCTCTCGAAGGGTAACAGGGAAAGGGGACAAAAAAAATTATAAAATAGACAATAGACAGACGATACATACATCACAGAGGTAAGGTGAATAATTAAAACACACATCAAAATCTGGGCTTTTAAACCAATTAAAAATATCTTTCAAATCTTATGCCACCGTTATTCTCATAGGCTTTGTTAAAGGAACACAACATGATTATTGGAAATGCACTTAACGTCTTCTCCAGAGACAGAGAGAAGATGATAGATACCAGTTTCCTCTCTGCGTGTTCAGGAGAAAGCGATCCCGCTGCACAGCCTAGCACAGCCTAGCTTAACCCTTTCACTGCCACACTACAGAAGGTTAACCCTTATGGCGGCTGGGTGGCGCAGCGGAGATTGCGCTCGTCACCAATGCAAGAGACTCCGGTCTCGAATCCGGGTGTCAGCATTGCCTCCGGCTTGGGCCGGCCGTCATACTGGCTCAATTGGCAGAGTCAGCGGGTGGAAGTCGATGGGTGGTAATCTGGACGTTGTGGACAGCAACTCCTACAGGTCGGTTGGGGGACGCCTGCACAGCAGAGACAGGAAGTGGCGGGGGTAGTGTGAGCCTCCCACACGTTACACCTCGCCAATGAGAGTCCGCGCTGGCAGGTGAAAAGATGTGACAGGCTGCCTCCTCGTGTACCGGAGGGGACACGTGATGCAAGGCTTCTATCCTCCCTACAACCCAGGGGAGGGGAGAATTGGAAAACACGAAATTGGGATGGGAGAAAAAATTTAAAATAAGGAGAAAAAGTGGATAAAAAAAAAAGAAGGTTAACCCTTTACTATCACACTACCGACGTGTGTCAGTGAAAGGGTTAACCTGCTGTCGTGTGGCAGTGAAAGGGTTAAACCTCCGAGAGAGGTGTTGGTTAGCAGTCGGACTGCTCAAGTGGAATTACCATAATACGCTTCACTGTGGCTCCGTTCACACTGCAGGCCTTAGTGCTTCACTGTGGCTCTGTTCACACTGCAGGCCTTAGTGCTTCACTGTGGCTCTGTTCACACTGCAGGCCTTAGTGCTTCACTGTGGCTCTGTTCACACTGCAGGCCTTAGTGCTTCACTGTGGCTCTGTTCACACTGCAGGCCTTAGTGCTTCACTGTGGCTCTGTTCACACTGCAGGCCTTAGTGCTTCACTGTGGCTCTGTTCACACTGCAGGCCTTAGTGCTTCACTGTGGCTCTGTTCACACTGCAGGCCTTAGTGCTTCACTGTGGCTCTGTTCACACTGCAGGCCTTAGTGCTTCACTGTGGCTCTGTTCACACTGCAGGCCTTAGTGCTTCACTGTGGCTCTGTTCACACTGCAGGCCTTAGTGCTTCACTGTGGCTCTGTTCACACTGCAGGCCTTAGTGCTTCACTGTGGCTCTGTTCGCACTGCAGGCCTAAGTGCTTCACTGTGGCTCTGTTCACACTGCAGGCCTTAGTGCTTCACTGTGGCTCTGTTCACACTGCAGGCCTTAGTGCTTCACTGTGGCTCTGTTCACACTGCAGGCCTTAGTGCTTCACTGTGGCTCTGTTCACACTGCAGGCCTTAGTGCTTCACTGTGGCTCTGTTCACACTGCAGGCCTTAGTGCTTCACTGTGGCTCTGTTCACACTGCAGGCCTTAGTGCTTCACTGTGGCTCTGTTCACACTGCAGGCCTTAGTGCTTCACTGTGGCTCTGTTCACACTGCAGGCCTTAGTGCTTCACTGTGGCTCTGTTCACACTGCAGGCCTTAGTGCTTCACTGTGGCTCTGTTCACACTGCAGGCCTTAGTGCTTCACTGTGGCTCTGTTCACACTGCAGGCCTTAGTGCTTCACTGTGGCTCTGTTCACACTGCAGGCCTTAGTGCTTCACTGTGGCTCTGTTCACACTGCAGGCCTTAGTGCTTCACTGTGGCTCTGTTCACACTGCAGGCCTTAGTGCTTCACTGTGGCTCTGTTCACACTGCAGGCCTTAGTGCCCAATTCTCATTCATTGCTCAGATATTTTTCTTATTTTTTTTGGCTTTTCGCATAATAATTTTTTATCTGGCCAATATGAGATTTCAGCAGGGGTATAAAAAGTACCCAGAAATTATACTTTTGTACTCAAGTAAAAGTCAGAGTATCTGGCTAAAAACACACTTGAATAAATGTAAAAAAGTTTCTACTTTTAAATGTACTTAAGTACTAAAAAGTTAAAGTAGTCTTGCACAAGGACCAATCAGCATGGGTATGGGCGGGTTAATTTTCCATTGGTGGGGATTTGATTGGCTGTTTTTAAATAAATTTCGGCCGCAGGATTAATAACGTTAACGTTAGTTTGGCCAGAGAAACAAATATACAAATTAAAATAGTTGGACCTGCAAGATTTGTACTTTGTACTTTGTAGGTCTGCATTTTAATTAAATGTAAGGAGTAAAACGTATGTTTTTTTTCTCTGAAATGTAACAAACCTAATAATACTCGAGTAAAGTACAAATCCCCAAAAACAGTAATTTTTTTAATCCACTTTTTCTCCTCTTTTTCAATTTTTCTCCCATCCCAATTTAGCCGTGCCAATTCTCCCCTCCCCTGTCTTGAACGTTGCTCACATGTGCCCCCCACTGGCCGGTTGTAGGGAGGATAGAAGCCCATCACATATCCCCTCCGATACATGTGTAGGCAGCCAGTCGCATCTTTTCACCTGCCAGCGCGGACTCTCATTTGGCGAGGAGTAACGTGTGTGAGGCTCACACTGCCCCCGCCATTTTCCTGTCTCTGCTGTGCAGGCGCCCCAACCGACCTGTAGGAGTCGCTGTCCACAACGTCCAGATTACCACCCATCGACTTCCCACCCGCTAACTCTGCCAATTGAGTTAGTATGACGGCCGGCCCAAGCCGGAGGCAACGCCGACAGCCGGATTCGATACCGGTGTCTCGTGCGTTGGTGACGAGCGCAATGTCCGCTGCGCCACCCAGCCCCCCCAAAAAAACAGTACTTAAGTATTGTAACGAAGTACAATTACTCAAGTACTTTACACCCCTGGATTTCAGTATGAACTGGTTACACTCCTGAACTGACCCGCATGCGCAAATGAACAATGGCGATGATGGACGTAAACATGGAGGACACTGAAGTCACACTTTATGGTTTAAGTTGGTTTAAGTTGACCAGTTAATTAAAACAAATCGGACCTGTATCTGATTTAGGACCACATATGAAAGTGTCCCAAATCAAAATTGAAAAGATCACATATGAGCAACAAAAATCAGATTCAGGTCCACTTCTGCCTTGCAGTGTGAACGTAGCCCAAGACTCCTACTTTGAGATGCAGGCCCTGGTTCTAAATCAGTCGTCCAATCGGGAGGTAGAGCAGTCGTCTGCTAATCCGGAGGTTCCCGGTTCGATTCCCGCTCCTCCCGGGCAGCGTGTCCAAGTGTCCTTGATCAAGACACTTAACCCCTTGCTCCCTATGAGCAGGTCGGCACCTTGCATGCCTCCGCCGTCGGTGTGTGAATGTGTGAGTGAATGGGTCAAAATGTGAGGAACAAATTGTAAAGCGCTTTGAATAAAATCTCTATATAAATGCAGCCATTTACTATTTATTTGATTTACACCAAACCCGCAGGTGGAAGACGGGCGACTGGAGCTTGTGCTCTGCCACCTGTGGCGTCGGCCTGATGACCCGCACGGTGACCTGCGCCCGCCGGCCGGCCCGTGACAGCAACCACACCACGAGCGCCAGGGACCAAGAGTGCCGGGCTGCCAAGCCCAGCCCGGTCCAGGCCTGCAACCGCTTCGACTGCCCCCCCACGTGGGACCCACGCGACTGGGGACAGGTAGAGACATCTATCTGCTGGCATATATATATATATATATATATATATACATATCTGTCTGAATACGTGCATATAATTCTTCTATATACCTACTTATATACCTGTATATAACTCTGTATGATAGCATGTACAATAATGCTGTATATATCGTATATATTTATTCTTAACGTATATATATATATATTAGAGGTGGGCATAGATTAATTTTTTTAATCTAGATTAATCTATCTGCAATCCTGGATTTAATCTAGATTAATCTAGATTAAAATGGCTCAAACTAAATAAAAAAAAACCTGCCGAAGGCATTCAAAATATGTGTGTTCTACCCAAATAATGACCAGAAGTAAGTCCTTACTTTTTATTTCCTCCTTACGTTTCTCAGGCCAGGTGGCCCATTACACCATGAGCCCATCTCCCGTTTCCAAAATACATTACAGACTGTTTGAAAATCTGTTTTGCTATGATAATTGGTAATGAAATATCTAAATAATGTTCAATAAGATGTACTTGTGTTTAATAAGTTGTTTTATTCAGAAGTTAACACAAATAAATAATATTACCAGTACAGTACAGTATCTAGCACACTCTCAGGAGCAAAACAGAAAGAATCATTTCAAACTTGAACTATGTGACATGGCTTGACTCAATCAGTCCAATCTCTATTTCTCCTTCTTCCACCAGGCAGTCACTCAGGCAGACCAGCTTGTTTTATGTAGCGGTGTCTACTTATAGTGCCTATAATATTTTTCCCGTTGGGTGCCAATGCAAATCAACTGCTCCAGTGGAGTTGCTCAGTGGCCAATGGTGTCAACTGTGGTTGTACTGGGCAGCTCCCAGTAGTGAATGGAACTGTGTGAATGTGAAGCAGGGCGTCCTGAAAAAGAGCATCTGTGCTCAGCGAACCTACCCTGGGTAAATAAAGGTACATTTAAAAAAAAAATTAGATTAATGCGTTAATTATATTATCGCGCGATAATAGTATTGCGTTAACGCAGCACGTTAACGCCGTTAACGGCCCAGCTCTAATATATATATATATATATAATATATATATATATATATATATATATATATATATATATATATATATATATATATCCACATCTGTTTGTGCATACCTGCATATAATAATTTTTACATATCTGTAGCAATATCTATATCTGTACATATCCCTTACCTACTCTTACTAGTTACGCTGCTGGCCAGTTTGACTTACCACCATAGTGTCTTTATACCTGTATCACTGTACATATTAATACTACAACTATTTACATACATCTGATTAGCACTATTACTCAGTTGTACTAATTTATATATTTTATCTTTGCATTCTGGTTGGATGGCCAACTTCTTTTCATTGTACTGTACTGCTGTATGATGACAATACATTTGAATCTAATCTAATCTAATTGAATAGGGATAGGTAATAGATGCTATATATATATATATATTCCCATATCTAAATGTTACTTATGAGGATCTCAACGGGTGGGATCAGGTAACTCCACCACTGCTGCTCCCACTGCAGACCAAGCGTTTGACATCAGGCCGAGCGCCAATTCTAAAATAGATTCCTCATTCCTTCCAGGATGTATCGAGAGAATTTCATTAGAGGTGTCAGATAGAGTTTAAGAAACCTGGTTTTACGCATCTACGGTATGTGATCCTCTGAGGTCTGGTGTGGCCTGCCAGTAACAGCCATGGGTACGCTGTGCGTCTGGTCCGTGCGTCTGGTCCGTGCGTCTGGTCCGTGCGTCTGGTCCGTGCGTCTGGTCCGTGCGTCTGGTCCGTGCGTCTGGTCCGTGCGTCTGGTCCGTGCGTCTGGTCCGTGCAGTGCTCTCGGACCTGCGGCGGGGCGGGGGCTGCAGAGGGGGGAGGTTCTGTGTAAACTAGGGATGCACCGATCCGACGTTTTCAGTCCCCGATACCGATACCTGGGCTTTGGGTATCAGCCGATACCGAGTACCGATACGATACCCATTGTTCAATTAGTAAACTGTATGCCTCACTGTGTGGAAGAGACTGGGATCATTATTTCGTGCAGCAAGGGAACATCAGGCTTTGACTTAAAACATTACTGTCCTAACTTAGTGAAACAAAATTTTAACAAATTAGATATAAATGTACCGAATTGTTATTTATTATGAAAATTAAATAACAAATATATATATATATATATATTTCATACTTTTATTTTTTTTATTGTCTCCGATACCCAATCTAGCTATTTTAGTCATATCGGAGCCGATATCCCATATCAATATCGGATCGGTGCATCACAGTGTAAACCCTGTGTGTCTGGTCTGTGCACTGTGTGTCTGGTCTGTGCAGTGCTCTCTGACCTGCGGCGGGGGGCTGCAGAGGAGGGAGGTTCTGTGTAAACCCGCTGTGTGTCTGGTCCGTGCAGTGCTCTCTGACCTGCGGCGGGGGGCTGCAGAGGAGGGAGGTTCTGTGTAAACCCGCTGTGTGTCTGGTCTGTGCAGTGCTCTCTGACCTGCGGCGGGGGGCTGCAGAGGAGGGAGGTTCTGTGTAAACCCTGTGTGTCTGGTCCGTGCAGTGCTCTCGGACCTGCGGCGGGGGGCTGCAGAGGAGGGAGGTTCTGTGTAAACCCGCTGTGTGTCTGGTCTGTGCAGTGCTCTCTGACCTGCGGCGGGGGGCTGCAGAGGAGGGAGGTTCTGTGTAAACCCTGTGTGTCTGGTCCGTGCAGTGCTCTCGGACCTGCGGCGGGGGGCTGCAGAGGAGGGAGGTTCTGTGTAAACCCTGTGTGTCTGGTCCGTGCAGTGCTCTCTGACCTGCGGCGGGGGGCTGCAGAGGAGGGAGGTTCTGTGTAAACCCTGTGTGTCTGGTCCGTGCAGTGCTCTCGGACCTGCGGCGGGGGGCTGCAGAGGAGGGAGGTTCTGTGTAAACAGCGGCTGGCAGACGGCAGCGTCCTGGAGCTGCCGGACACCTTCTGCCCCTCCGGAGGCCCGGCGAGCCAGCAACCCTGCTCCAAGGAGGGCTGCCCGTCTCGCTGGGTGGTGACCCACTGG